>NC_135188.1:2175918-2475918 GCF_041146795.1 Maylandia zebra | reverse complement strand
GGACCAGTACAAGTTGCAAACCATTGCACCAAGTACATTTGTGAGGTGCTTTGCTTGGTCTATTTAAAGTTTGCAACTTTTGGAATAACAACAAAAATGATTTCTGGAAAAGATGCAGGTTTCCTGCCAATTGCATAGAGATGACTAACTCCCAGGAAGTCAGTGTTCTTGGCTAACAAGTAGTTAAGTACATGATAATGTAAACGCATGACTTGAGTGGATTAGAAAAGAGACATATAACACATTAATTGTTGACCTTTTGAGGTGCTGATACTTGTCCTTGTACAGGACGAGGCAGTTCTCCGACTCCTTTTCTGTCTGATAGGCTACTCCACTGGTTGACAACCATTTTCTGGCAAATGCCCAGAAACAATGTTTTCATCATTAATTATTATTATAAGTATGAAAGTATCTGATCCACATTTTAGTTTAGTCAGCAAGAAAATCTCAGCAAATTCTATTATTTGTTGCCAGGTTACCCCACAGAATCAACGGCCTATTAGGCTACTCTTTAATACAAGTGCAGTCTAATCTCAAGTCTTTGGAAGAAAGGAAATAAGCATCAGTATCTCCCAAAATGTAAAACCTTTCCTTTGAAACCACTTTGTTCATAGATTTCACTGCACTTTCTGCATTATCTGTGCTTTCTTGCTGTGCCTGAACCTTCATACTCAGAACAGTGATCATAACAGGCACATACGATGTTGACCAGAACACAGCATCAGTCAGCTCAGCATCACTCTCTTCAAAACAATATTAGTAAACAGTGTAATATAGTATGAGTCAGTGACTAATGACTGGTTGTAATGCACATGACACAACGATCAGACATCATTACATATAATTCCTGTAAATGTCTGTTAATCAGATACAGTAGAGCTCATTATATGTAAGTAGACACTCCCTCCACCGCGACACATTAACCTGGAGGTTATTCTGGATCATTGCTTTTTTCTTTTTGGTCACTACAGCACACGCTTTATTTTTATTTAAAGACAATTCATTCCTTGCTGCAGAACACAAAATGTGTCTCATCGGTGCAGTTATAGTATCAATATTGGTAATAACCCAGCCCCTGCAGGTTCGGAAGCTGTAATATAATAAACGCACACGCTATAATGCTTTTCCTCCCCGAGCGTTGATTGAAATCTCCTTCTATATTTAATCAACTCAATAAAGAGGCAAACCCAGAGAAAACAACAATAGACACAATACTCCACAATAGAAGCGGACTCATTCTATTTGCTGGTTTTTTTAAAAATCAGCAGTAGGCCAGTTAGTCAGTCAGGAAGCTGTTGAATGGAGCAGAACAATAGTCAGTAAAGAGGCCACACCTGGCCAGGACACCTGGTGAGCTGTGCTGCAGAAGCACAAACATGTCACCAATGGACAGTTTGTGTGTGTGTGTGTGTGTGTGTGTGTGTGTGTGTGTGTGTGTGTGTGTGTGTGTGTGTGTGTGTGTGTTGTTGCCAGCAGCAACAAGCTGATAACAGTGTTTCTTTCAGAAACAGCGAGATGTAATAATCAGGTCCTGGGTAACATTTTGCTGTAAAAAGTGACCAAAAACACCAAATGAGTTACGGAAGCACCTCTGAATTGATTTTCTGTGGGTTAACTGAACAGTCAGCTTGAGTTTGAGTTGAGGCAGTGGATATGATGGAAAAAGCAGGCCGTCACGGCTTATTGTTGACAGAGAAGATTTACAGACATGAACTTTCATGTTCCTCTAATCCACTTTCCATTGACACCCACTAACACCCTCTAGAAGCTGCTTTAGCCATAATCTTTGTCAATCTGATCGAGAACTTCAGTCATTTTGTATTTTTGTTATATAGAATAGCAAAATTAAGCCTACGAGTCTGAAAAAAGTCTGATTCTAACTTGTTTTGTATCCTGCTCTTTGCCTCTTTTTTCCTTACTGCACCCTAAGAACCAGGTGAGCCTGTTTATGTGGTGAAGACTTAATTTCTTACATATTGTCCCGTGAGTGCTGTCCATGGTGCTGAAATTTACACTTGAGTCTCTGTTGCACTGAGAAACTGAGGGCAACATACTGAAGCACTTCTGCCCTCTGTGAAATTGGGCACAACTTGTGGAAATATGAGGAGAAAGTATTGAGACTGTAGAACCACAAATAAACTTAATTTGTTTTAACCAATTGGATAACAGTTTACTCACCGCTGTACTTTATTTACACGAGTCTGTGCAGATACTGGATGAGTGTGCTTTCACCGTGAAGCTGAAAAGGATATGGCCACTCAGTGATTTTCTTGGCGTACTTCCTGACCACGTTGTCCTCGCCGAAGATGAAGAGCGACCTGTTGACGGTGAAGCAGTTCTCCCTGACCGGAATAGGGTTGTACAAGGCCATGGTGCGGGCACGCTGCGCTTTGGTCTGCTTGAAAGCTGGAGATATACCACCTGTAGACACGGCAGCGCCATCGCGGTTCCGGATGCGCTCTGACCCTCCATCCCCTGAACTCAACAAGCCCGGGACGTCGTCTCCGAAACGGGCCATTCTGTTAAAAGCAAACCACACGGGAGGTGGGATGAGAAAGGGGAGAAAATGCGGTTATACTCTTCTAGAAAGCAGGGCGCGGTACCGCGCTCGGCGTGACAGCGGCGGGGTGGCGAGATCCTGATCAGTTTTAGACCATCGTCAGGGTTTTTTGTAACAACACCGCGACCGGTGCTTTTAAAGTTAGAAAAGAAAAATCACAGAATCGCTCCAGTAAGCAGCCCGGACAAAACCCCGAGTCAATTTCCCCAAATAAGTCGCTTTGCGCAAAAACACACAAGTCCCAAAAAGTAATTCAACTCGTCTTCATTTAACAATCCGCCACACCGAGAAAACTGATTCATTTTGCTCCGTTTTACATCCAAGCACTAAAATCTGAAAGAAAAGCTGCAACAGGTCACGTCTTCAGCCATCCTCAGTCCCCTGCGCGAAAAGCAGAAGAGCAGGTTGATCCATGGATTTTTAAATAAACTAGCAACAGTCCACTGACTAATTCAGAGCACATCTCCCGTCTCCTCTTCTCTGCTGACCACCTACCAGCAGAGCGACCAAGAGCGTGCGTTAAGAGCACGAAGGGAAAAGAACTTTGACATTTTCCATGCCAACAAAATAAGCTGACTGTCTCTGAGACGGGAAAGAAAAATCCGCCTCGTCTGCAGCAGGGTAGTAGGTAAAGGAAGCGTCTCCTCTTTCCCCCGCAGTGTGAGAGCAGGAGGAGTGAACTGTGTCTCCTAATGCGACAGGATCAACACTAATAACCTCTGTCCAACCTATGCAGCTCGCGAGGTGTGAATATAGTTAACAAATCGGGTGCTGACAGGAAAGAAAGACAGATAAAACACGAGTCACGGGTGGAATAAATAATGTCAGCATATAATGGAAACAGTTATTCGCCTCAATCTCCAAGAGATTATGTCTAACCACACATCAAGCATTAGGTAAACGCCTGTAAACGACTTATTCCAAAGGTAAATATTTGAAATAGCCATAAGTCATAACACACACGGATTAATGGTTTCAGTAAAAATGTGCGCAACAGCCTTTTAAAAACCCCAATGTTCACCGGATCACTTATACAGGTCGGCTGGTCAGCTTCTATCTGAACAGAGGCCACGCTGTCATATTTGTTTTGACTTTTGTTGTTCACCCTGCTCGGTTCACACCTCAGGGAGAGCAACCCGGATGCTGCTCACGCATCAGATCTGACGAGGAGTAAACACCTGTTGTTAAATACACTCAGGAGGACAGCAGCGAGCTTCTTCGGCTAATTACGGGGTTCAAAACCCACTATTGCGAGTCACGTAGTGAGGGCGAGTCACGCTGCTGTGTGAGGATGATGACACGTTTTCAGAATGAAGGAATAAAATCTTTATATAGTCGCACGAAACCTTAATGTGGAACAAGCAATAATGAGAGTCAGCTTATAAAGTTAATCCTTGTTAAAAACAAACAAACAGATAAATAAATAATGAGCAACTGCACTGGATGACATTTCCATCATCATAAAAAAGCCGGACACTTCTACTTTGCAAATCCCGCATGTATCAGTCTCACACACATCAGCGGGCTTTAAATAGGCTGCTCATTATCACACTAAATGTTAATTAATTTACAGCTGAAAATAGCCCCGAACCACTTAGACTACACTATGCACTGGATTTAGGAAATTACTGAAAAATGTATATTTGTTAACTGCTTTTTACAGCTTTAAAATAGGCACAGACAGGCAAGAATGTCAAAGTACCAAGAAGAGGATTGACATATTAGTGATTTGTAACCATAGGGACAAATGTCCAAATAAACACAGCCTCGTCTTTGACGGGTTGGTAATGAGACTCTAAACAGTCCCTGCCCAAAAATATATGAACTCATATGTATAACTTCAGCCTTAAAAGGTTTTATCTAATGGCACAATTGAGGGAGTTAATGCAAAAATAAAATCCACCGGCTTTCATCAGATAATTTTTCTAACTGACAGAGAGAGAGAGAGTAAACGGATGATGATGGAAACAGAAGACAAAGAAAAGAGGAACCACAGGGGAGAGTTAACCACGACACCGGCACTGATGGGGCTTTTGTAATGGTGCTATGACGAAGGCAGTGATCAATGGTGTGTGGCTTCCAAGTCATTAGTGCTCCAACACATTATAGGCGTTAAAAATAGAACGCACAAGAGGCAAAAATATCTGACATTTAAGCTGAAGAGACGCCTCGGATTTCCCCGTAACAGTCCGTCGGAGTGATGAGCCAAAACTATTCGGGGAGGAAAAAGAAATTAAAAAACAGCTACGCTCCATTTTTTTATTTCTCTCTAACAACTAATTGTCTGATAAAAATGCTACTTCTGCCACTTCCTCTGTGCACCGCTAAGCGAGTGATACCATTACATTGTTTCTGCCGGAGTGTGCAGCAGCAGCAGTCACAGATTTCTTAGCTGAGAGGTGAGGGTGAATTATGGTAATTAGGTGTTAGCGGCAGGGATGATTAGAGGGAAGGGTGACGGCTCCTTCCTGGAAAAGACAGCAAGCAAAAGGTTACAGTTTCTTTGTTTAACATGTTGCTTTCAGTTCAGTTTCTCTCTAATGAAAAAAACTTTTAGCTGTAAACTTACTTTGTTGACTCAAGTCAGATGAAACGGTCCCTTTAGCTCTGATGAGGCATGATGCAAAACTACAAGAACTACAGCGAGGTCTGGGTGGGGTTCATTTTCTGTTTTGTGGTCGGTGGTGCTGACCTAGGAACAGTAAATCTTCTTCTCTGGACAAAAGACGAACGAGGGTCTTGATTGATTTCATTGATTTTGAGCTGCTGGAGAGCATTCTGACTGGATTTCGAAAAATCCATCTGGCTGGTGTTTATCTTTTCTAATCAGCTATCAAGTTGGCAGTTGGGGTTGCTGTAAATCAAAAGCTACTTTTGGTGGTTCGATGCCCGGATGCTCCAGTCCCCATGCCAAAGTATCCTTAGGCAAGATACTGAACCCCAAGTAATCTCTGATGCATCCCCTGGTGTGTGAATGTTAAGTAGAAAGCACTCAGGGTATGAATGGGTGTGATGGGTGAATGTGGTACAAAGCGCTTTGAGTGCTCAAGTAAAGTAGGAAGCACTATATAAGAACCAGTCCACTTTCCATTTGCAGTCATGAATGTACATTTTATGTAATAAAGGCTGTTTTAATGGTTCTTCGAGTACACAGTTGTCAATTTACATAAATTCACTGTTGGATCATCCAAGTTTTTCCAGACTGTGGGTAAACAGTCCTAGGAGGGATTTTCTGATCATTATTATTTTGATATTGGAGAAGTTAAAAGAGAAATAAACATCATATTGGAGGATGTGGTAATTACATCTATCAGTAAAAGGTTTAGGAATAAAAAATAAAACGTTGATAATAAAATATCATCACTTCTAAATATTATTTGAAATGCAGCTTAATATAAAGTGTGTGGGCAAAGCCCTGATCAGATGCGCCAGCTCAAAACGAACTTGGTGTCCATGTGTCCAAGCGTACAAAGATTTTCAAATGTTTTCATGATTTTCATTAAATTTCTTTTGCAGCTATGAATGAGTCTCATAAAAGCTACTTTTGGCCGCTCCCTTATTCACAAGGCGTCGCCACAGCAGGCAGCGCCGCATGTTTGACTTGGCAGATTTTTTACGCCGGACGCCCTTCCTGATGCAACCCCAAAGGGATTTGTGTCTCCTCCCGGGATCAAAGCGGGGCTGTTTCACTCATTGGGCAAATGTGTAAACCACTACACAGTCTTAGGGTCGATTTTGGCTTCCCAAATAATTACATAAATCCGTTAATGATCTTTCTTACAGGGATGCCAGAGGCTCATTTAGAAGTTTATGGGAGACCTTAACTAATAATCTGTAAAAGCCAAATTTCCTGCTTCCTGTATTAACAAAAGCAGATTCAAACCTGCCCCCCTACGCTTTACCATGATAACAGTATTACTGAAAGGAAATATTCTAGACAACAGGCACCTACTTTGGCATTTTAGACGTGTTGTTAATGTTGGAAAGTCTATAGGAGTGTAGCTTGCAGAAAATCTACATCAGGAACATGGACATGGCAGCAGGTTGACAGTCTCTGCTCCCGTAATGGGACTTGGTGCCACAGAATGAGATGTGAACAAAGATTTTGGTTCAAAAATAGAAGTGTGAACGGAGATACCTGGCAGGCATCTATCTGAAACCTGAACATTATTGTTTCTCTTCTCCTATCAGTTTTGAAACTTACTCACCGAGCACACGTATGAACAAACGTGTGCATGCACGTATGTTCATTTGACACTTTTAGTCCGTCATTGCTCAGCAACGTATTCCCACAAAGCTCCCATGTGTTGAATTCAGGTTGCTTAACCCACTTTCTGTCATGAACATGAACTAATTTCATGATACTGTGCTCCAGTTAAGCCAGACAGTATCCATCCGTACAAATGCAGAAATAAACTGAATCTAAAAAAGGAAAAATTCCCCAAGGATTAACTTCCTACCTTACAACTTTTCCTCAACAAATAATGACAAAGATTGTGGTTTTGATAGACTGATTTTTTAAAAACTCAGTCCCACGGTGACTTGGAGCAGAGAAGTAAGAAGATGACACATTCATGAGGCAGTACTGTCTGTGCTCTGCAAAAATATCTGGGAAGGCTGGGACAGCTTCAGTGTCATGGTGCCACCTCAGCAAGGACATCAAGCTCACACGTGCTCTTCAAAACAGAATTATGAGACAGAAATGAGACAGAAATGAATACAGCATAACGTGTAACAAGAAAAAGGTCTCCAGTGCAGCACAAAGAAGACTTTGGGGCATAAAATGTTCCAGATTCTCAACTCAAAGTTAAAACTTTAACACTAAATAGAACATAGTAGCCACTTTATTAGATACATCTGTTCAGCTGGTCATTAACACAAATGTCCAATCAGCCAATCACATGGCAGCAACTCAGTGCATTTAGACATCTGGACACGTTTCAGAAGATCAAACTGAATGAGAAGAAGATCTCACTGAGGAAGAAAGGTGAAAAAGAAAAGTGACCTTGAATGTGGCACAGTTGTTGTTGGTTGGGCGAAATATTCAAAACCATCTCCAGGGTTTACAGATCTGAAAGTAAAGATCCAGTTCTCTGGGCGCCTTGTTGATGTTGGAGGTCAGAGGAGAATGGACAGACCGCTCTGAGGAAGGCAACAGTAACCACTCCAAGATATGCAGAAGAGCATCTCTGCACGCACATCAAGCCTTAAAGCAGAAGGGCTACAGCAGCAGAAGGACACACCCAGTCAGACTCTGATGAGTCTCGATTTCTGCTGCAACATCCAGATGGTAGGGTCAGAATTTATCGCAGACAACATGACAGCATGGCTGGACCACCAACAGTCAGCTACGTTCACTCGAGCACGTCTACAGAACATCATCGAGGACTCTTCTCATGCTGGCCACCATCTTTTCAATCTGCTGCCGTCTGGAAGGTGCTACAGATCAATAAGGGCTCATCCCTGCACACTACAGAAAGCTTCCATCCAAACGCCATTAAAACAATTAACTATATCTCATAATTGTATCTCTATTCTACTCCAATGCTGTGAGCAATGCTTTCTTAGCATACTTTGAGCCTCTTAGTACCAACCGAGCGTAATTAAAAAGGCACGGCCTATCTGTGTGTTGACGCTGAGCATTTATGACCGCAGCATATTGATCTTTGATGACACACCACATCACAAAGCTCAGATCATCTAAAACTGGTTTCTTGAATAGTTACCAGATTTCAATCCATTAGAACACCCCCGTGGGATGTTGTGGAACAAGAGATTTGCATCACGGACGTGCAGCTCACAAATCTGAATCGTCAATATGGACCAAAATCCCCGAGGAATGTCTCCAGCACCTTGTTGAAGAATTAAAACTCTGCACCAACACGGTGTAAATAAAAAGTTGCTGCTGAATGCAGGATAGTAGAGTACAATCATAGAGAAAACATGTTTAAATAGAGGTTTACTTAACAAAGCTTTGAGATGCTCCATAGAATAAAAAAATCCATAAAGACATTTTAAAACAAAAAAACAAACAAACATATAAACAACAACAGATCAGAAAAGAAATAAACAGGCTAAGGTGGGCTAATCGATTCATAAAAGCCTTGCAACAGAAGAATGTTTTAAAATACATTTAATAGACAGTCAATAAGAGTCTAATGTGAAAGGCCTGGTCCCATTTGTTTACTAGGAGTCAGCAGAGGTGCATCATTCGTAAATTAGACTCCTATAAATGAGTTGTATGATCTAGGTTATTATTTAGGTGTCTATTTTTTCATCTTTAGTTACACTTTATTGCAAAACACAGCGGAGTATGTGAACTCTACTGAGGAAAAAAGAAACGAAGAATTAATCACTGCTTAAATGAGAAGTATTTTAATTGGAGCGGTGTAAGTGCTGGAAGCTAATGCAGTAGATAACACACATTATTTACTGTGTGTGTGTGTGTGTGTGTGTGTGTGTGTGTGTGTGTGTGTGTGTGTGTGTGTGTGTGTGTGTGTGTGTGTGTGTGACAGAGAGAGACAGAAACGTAATATAAGGAATCTGAGTGTGAGTCAGAGTTGTCAACACAGTTTCATCAGTGTGGAGAGCGCAGCTGATGACAGCCAGGGGAGGAGCTTTAATTGTGCAGGTATTACAGAGCAGACCAAAACACACCCAGGCAATCCCATCATAGCACGTCACCAGAGTTTCATAATTGTTTTTCTTGTCTCCTCCATTACGCCACTCCATTATCACACTGCTGGAAGTAGACACTTCCCTTTATAAACCTCAGAACCTTCAGTCCACAGCATACAGCCAAGTATTTTCAACGGCTATGATTGAACATAACAGCCTTGGGTCTTTGAAGAGATAAAGTTTGCTCGGGAGGTTTCGCCGCTCTAGGCGAACCCCTGCATGATGATGTCACATGCAGCATCATACATCCTGGGATGCAAACAAAAGTGGCCTTATTCATATCGGCTGGGCCAAATTTGAGAAACGTTTAGATACCACAATAGCACAGCTGTTCTTCCTGCAGTCACACATTAAGGCATCAGCGCCATGACACTTCACACGTCATCAGCTCGTTTCAGTGCTTTAAATCTTTATAGTAGTCCTGCTGTTTGTTACAGAGCATGAAAATGTCACGGGGGCATGCCAGCAACACACACACACACACACACACACACACACACACACACACACACACACACACACACACACACACACACACACACACACACACACACACACACACACTACAAAAGATGTATCGCTGTAGCTGCTTGCAATTTGCTTAAAAATGAAATTTGCAAACTGCCTAACATTATGTGAACTTTTAAATGGATCTGTTCCAGCTTTTGCTGTAATTAATAATTCAAACTATACACAGAAATACCTTCTGCTGAGCCTTTTTGGGCTATGCAAGCCTGCAGTCATGTCACTGGGCTTAAGGTAGTCCTGCAAAAACTAAGCACACCCTATGATTCTTGTAGAATGACTTTTGAAGGATCAACGAAGTAATTATTTACGATACGACTTTATCGCTTAGATTGTTGTGGAGGAATTTTAGCTATTAGTTTATATATTTAACGTCCTGCCACCGGCTTAGAGGGAGTGTAGATCTAGACTTATGACCGTTCACCTGTTCCCCAACTTTGCCCAAGCGTTATCTGTTGCACAAATGTCTGCAGATTCTAAAATACGTTTGTATTCAGAGGAGTTTATGGTCAACTCAGTGCATTTAAGTGTCCCAGTCCTGTGAGTCCTGTCATCACCCCTCCACCGCATGCTTGACAGGTGGTATGAAGTGTTTGGTTGCTGCACATTATGGCCAAACCTCTTTTGTGGTGTTTTTCAAGAACAAATTTGCAAAGCTAAGCCATGCTGTCATGTTCTTTATAGAGAGAAGACGTTTTCAACTTCTTAAGTCTTTTTCTAATCGTACTGTCGTGAATTTTAACATTTATCATGTTCATTGAGGGCTGAGTCTGACATGGAGCTCTTTTTTATTTCGTTGAGTATTGAACAGTCTGACCTTGGGGAGAGATGCTGGGACCTGAATGCTCCAGACCAGCAAACTGCAAAATCCTCAGCTTTTATAGAGGTGCTCACACCTGAAGGTGCTGCAGGAACTCAAACTTATTTTAACAGTTGGGTGCACAGAACATGGAGAAGGAGCTGCGCCAAAAAAAAAGCAAACAATCTGTTGCTGTTTGATCAAACAACGGTCGTTTTCTGCATTGTGGTCACAGAATAATGGATTGCATTTATATAGCGCTTTTCTAGGCCACTATTCATTCACTCTCACATTCACACACTGGTGCAGGCACAGCTGCCCTGGGACAGAAGCGAGGCTGCCATATCGCGCCATCGGCCCCTCTGGCCAACACCAGTAGGCGGTAGGGTAAAGTGCCTTGCCCAAGGACACGACGACCAGGGCAGAGAGAGCTGGGGGGATTGAACCGGCAACCTTCCAGTTACAGATGAGCTTCCCAACTCTCTGAACCACGGTCGCCCAAGTAAAACTTGGGCGCCTGAAGTAAAACTTGGACGCCTCCACACAGTGGACAGCAGCCTCCTTGTAAAAATACCATATATATTCAACATTAGCTGAGTGAGGCAGCACAACATCACATTTAATTTCAAATTAATGACCACAGAGCCATGAATCCCTCTTTACTCTTTGTTTGGCGCTCTAACATGGTCAGATATTGTCTTCATTTATTTGGAGCTACTGCTCTCTCCCTCTCAGCGTATGTCTCCAAAGAATACCGGCTGATTAAAATTTTCCCCTTTTCCCCACCACAGCCTCCTCTTGTACTGGTGTAAACTTGTTTCTGCACTTTAGAGTAAGAAAACAAACAGAACCAATAATTATAAACCTTTCCCTTCTTCTAATCACACGAGCCCAAGTAAAACTCGAACAAACTGGGGGTGCACGCAAGATTTAAGTCAATTAGATGCAACATATTCTGATTAAACTAACGCAAAAAATAGTGAAGTGAGGGCGTCTGCAGCATCAGCAATGCAAGCAGCGAGTGGATGCGTTTCATCTGTGCTGTGGAAGAGACAAGCATGGACCAGCTTTTAGTCTCAGGTGAGCCGAGTTACACGATGAATCTCCCCTCCAAGAGGATCAACGTTGATACAGTAGAAAACCTACAAAGTACTTTACATTATGTACACAGCAGTGTGTTTGCCTGTGGCAATAAATGATATTAAATATGCGAAAACATTGAGAAAGCTGAGGTTTATTGTGTTATCACCAGCTGATTAAACTGTTTCTCTGTGTCATCGTTGCAACATGCAGTCCCGGACACGATGGACCATCACGTATACGAGACCATAACAAAATGATAACACACAGTTTTGGAATTAACTGCAGAAAACACAAAACAAGCTAATTGATATAAATATGACTGTACTGCCAAGTATGATTTCTGAGAGTTTTCAGTTTCACATGCAGCACAGCAGCTGTGTGGGGTTAATGATATTATATTTCTGAGTACAAGACTTTAATGCTAAAAGTGTCAAAAGTGTTCTCGTTCAGCAGCTTCAATATCAAACACTCAAATCTCCAAAAACCACACGTGAAGTTTCCCAAGAATAACAGCTGTGCTGGGTCAGCGTGTTATCGCCCAGAGCCCAAAAGCTCGGGTCAAACACAGACGGACCAACAGGCGACAAAGCCCAACCTATTGATGTGTTGAGATGAAGGGACCAGGGGACTGGACTATATTTAGCTTCATTGAGATGGTAATGGCTGAAACATGAGAGGACCTGTGTGTGTAGCTGGCTGTGTGTTAAGCATGAGCAGTAGAGGAACCATCATTTGAACGTCTGGGCTTCACATTGGGAAGAGTTTGTTTTTAATGATGGAAACAGGAATAATTAAAAGTGGGTTCGGAAGATCAGTAGTCATCCATCTGTAACAACACACAATGGAAACAGCAGCACTGCTGCTTTCTTTCCGGGCCTCGTTCAGCGCCCAGAGGAAAGATGATGAAACACATTTACCCCGTGGCACATTCTTCTTTCTTTCTCTCTTACCCACCTCTATCTCTGCAGCTGTCTTAACCTCTCTCCCCCTCTTTCTCCAGCCAAGATTTCTGCCTTCCACTGTTGTATTCCTCCACTTGTTTCCTAGCAACTGAACTGACATGCCCCCTATTCTCAGCCCAGCAAATCTGTTGTTGCAACCCTAGATTTTATGGAACAGCCCACATAAATCATCATTCCCCACAGGGAGCAGAGTTATGTTCGATGCGTCGACTGCCTAGGCGTGCTGTTAACCTGGTTTCCACATGTACTGCGAGTTTCGAGTGGTAGAAGCAACAGTTGGGAAGCATGTTTTAGGTGTTTTTAGACACTAGTTGAAAGCTGCTGTTTCCAGTAGATGTCTGCTGTCACATGCACTGAATCTCTTATGGTGATTGATTCATTCAGAAAAGCTTTATGCACATTTTAAAAACCAAAGAAAGTTCAAATAAAAGCCCCGCAATGCAGTGTTTGACACCAGCGCTGCCTGAATCATAAATGTAACATTCACATCATACAATATACATTTTTGAAGCCCGTGTGGGATTAATCCTTACACATGTCAACACATTTTATAGCAAATTTGAATACAACTATGAGTAGTCTTTAGCATTTCCACTAATATGAAGCAATGTCGTACAATGTTTGCTGTGATGACAAGGAAAAGGTGTAAAACTGTACAATCTACATGAATAATGTATTTTTGGAGGGCATCATTATGCTGCAAACTGGAGAACAAATTGTCCAAGGAAAACTCAAAGTCACTGTAGGTTCATCAAACTGTTTCCATCCATAAGTGAAGCCCTCAAATGAAATGCAGGTGACATTTTAGGCTCATGTCTAACATATCTAATAAAAGACAATGTTAAAATCCCCATGCATATGTGTCCTAATATTACCAAGCTGCTCCATGAATACTAAAAGCTGTTGCATGTTGCGTAACTTTTCCTTTGGATAAAGTCAAAAGCTCTGCTGGAAAACAAGATAGCTGGGCAGCAACCGCCATCTAGTGGCAAACACGGGAACTACATTATTTAATAGAACGTAATGTTTTAAGACTCAACCTTTAAAAGAAACAGCTAGAAAATTCAGATTTTTTGGAACTGAGATGTTCATTAACTCTTGTAACAAACTCCACAATTTTTTTCTATATCATGTTGTGAATGATATATTTTTATTATACATTAATTATGGCAAGTATTGATTATGTTGATGAGATAGAGGTTTCAGAAACTCATGTATCAAATATGATACAATATGACATAAAGGGCATTATAGGGTTAAACTGAATTTCAGTCTGTTTGGATCATTTTAAAAAAGGGATGGGGGGAGGGGGGGTTTGCACCACAGTAAAAATGGACAGAAAGTCAGCAGGACAGGGTGACATTTAGGAATAAATGTGCTGCACGGCTGTGTGGATAATCTGGTCATTATCTTTAACCAAATTTAAGGAGGTTTACTTTGCTGACGAGGCTTTTAGAGTTTAAGATTTATATTTAAATCATCCCCGGTGCCTTGTCCAATATCCAATAAACCAAAAAATGACCTTATATAATTCCTTGTGAAAGCAGAACTTTCCCCCACATCCCCATTTTTCTGTTATTTGAATGGAGTTGCAGCCAATAGTTGGCAAGAGGGCTTTTTTAATCCAATAATATGCAATGAAAATTGGACAAAGTCTTGTCCTACCCTCCCAAGGGACATTAAAGAAAGAAATAAAGAAAACACGTTATGATCGGCAATGTCTAAAGAGTTTATGTAATCTAAAATAAACTGATCGATTTAATTAATATTTTATTGTATTTAGTCATTATTAATTTACATGTAATTAACTAAACTATCTAAACCTGCTGTTGGTTATAGAAATGTAAATGCGATTTACTTTAATCATGCACCGTTAGCAATATGAGCCTTTTCTCTGAAAGACAAATTATCCAAATGGATACAGAAGCCATGTTTCTTTAGAGGAATCGCAGAACAAGAACTATAAAATGTCATTTATTCAGAACACATTAGTCTGTTTGTTTTACACAACAAGGCTTTAGAGATATTTGTTGGTGTAAATAAATAAAAACCCTAAATAAAAAAAAAATCCTGCTGGAATTTAGTGAAAAAGAAGCAGGTGCTGAACAAATAAAGAAAATCTATAAATAAAAAAAATTTGCAGTGACTGTTCAGCGCTGCGACCATTTACCTTTTAAATTAAACCGTGTGCTTATCCATATATCCACCAAACATAAAATTACAGTGAATGAAAAGAGTGTTTATTATCAAAGCGGCAGCTCCACAGATCAATACTGTCAACAGGCAGCTGTAAATTTACCACAGAGGTGCGCAAGAGCAGGCTGGTTATCAGCAGATGGCCTGTAGGCTGGTGGAAGGTGGTGCACCACTGAGGCCTAAGTATAGGTTTTTATGCAATGTGCATGAGTGATGGAGGGAAAGGAAAGGAAAAGCTGCAGTGAAAATTAGGCCATGTGATAACTGTGTTTGAATCACTCTGATTAGACAAACTGGGGGGAGCAGCTGCAGATCTCGTAGTCTTGATTTTTTACTCCACATGAAAGTACATCCCCACATCATTACCTAATCCCTTCTTAAGTGGCAGCTGCTCTGGTCTGGAAAACATACTGTGCAGACAAGCTTGACTGAGGCTGCAGTGAATCACAAAGACCGTGGATCATGAAGGCTCTCTGGTGGGATGCACGACGCTAATTTAACACACAGGATAAATTGAAACTTTGGCTTGAGATGAAAAATACGGAACGATGATTCATCAGTTCTGTGTGTTTGTAGACTCCATCACTGCTCGTCTTCATCAGTGGTTAACTATGCGGAGGGGTTTCAAGGTGTCATATTAAACCTGACAAGAGCTCCAAATGTGTGATCTCTCAGCTTCTTGTTTGCATTTTATCTACATGTGAAAAATCTATTTTAATTATCGCTCCTCTCTTGTGAATGCCTTCAGAATGATTCAGAAACCCCTTTAATGACAAATGTTCACTTCACAGGCAGCACACGATCCATTTGTCTCATGAATGCATGCATGAGTCTGACTGTACAGTCTCCAGTTCTCTAGAGCTCCAGTAGGGGTCACAGTCATGACGCTGAAATCACAGTTTGCACCTCAGGTGGATATTGATGATGATTCAGTTTGCTTACCCAGCATCCTTCACCCCATTTGTTAGAACTAGTCCCTCCTGGAGCAACATAAGTCATGCTGCTGCAACAACTGAGCACTCTCTAGTTTTGTGAGGAACTGGATGTGATAAATATCTCTCATATACACACACACAGGTTTGGCCTGATTCTGCTGTATACTTGCCTCAAACAAAAGCTAATGCGTGAATATTGATGCTGACCACATACTAGCCAGCCCGACACTGAATTGTAATCTCAAAACATGGGCCGAAAAAGCCATTTACAGCCAAGGCTCCTACTAAGTCTATTTGGTTTGAAAGCACCAGCGGCTGAAAGAAATCCCACAGCACTACAAAGGCGTTATTTGCTCCAATAAGCTAACAGCACTGAACTCAGAGCACATCACAATCATCTTTGATATTTAAATCTAAAGCGTTGAATGAATAGCAGGGAGTGAATTCGAGGTCTGTGACAGGGCTCACATTCATCCCCCCTCAGGGTCACTTTAATGTTCAAAGACACGTGTGACAGCTGCAGTGTCAAACACACTGGCGTTCCAATGGCGACGACACATTTTTAGTCCTCCATTTGCAAAGACTCAGAAGTAATTGGACAATTGACTGACAAGCAATTTAATAGCCGGACGAGGCTCCCTTGTTACTTCATGACAAATGACAAAAAGAGCTGGAGCTGATTCCAGGCATCTCAGTGCAAGTGAGGAAGACCAACACTAGGCTGAAAAATAAATCCATCAGAGGCACAGCAAAAAGTTTACAAGGGTTAATGCAGCGGTCAAAAGGTCTGAAAGAGCACATAAGACAACTAAAGTGGATGATCACAGAATTCTTTCCTTAACCTTTTAAAACCTGGACCATAAAATAACTGCAAGAAATCTTAAATTTTGTGATACTGGAGTGTTTGTTGAACCTTTAGACAATATATATCAAATTTTAATCTGCATAGGATTTTAATTTGCATCACATTTGTTACATAAGCAATATTTTTGCATTTTAGTCATTAAAAACGTGTCATGCAATTTATATCATTGAGGGTAAAGCAAAGTCACAAAAACACATCAAATACGATACACTGGGCTTTAAAGGGTTAATCAAGAAAAAACCCTTGAAAGTATCCAATCAAGTCAAGAAAATGTTCGAGGAGGTCGGTGTGCCGCTGTCAAGCGCTAACCTCGAGAGACGCCTTCATGAACGGACAGACAGAGGGTTTACGACAAGGTGCCACTTTGACAGAAAACGTCTAAAAGCAGATGAAACAAAGATGAATTTGTATCAGAATGATGAGAAGGAGAGGAAACTATGGAGACCTTGATGGAGGTAATGTTATGGCATGGAAATGTACGGCAGCCAGTGGAACGGGGCCACTGGTATTTACTGATGATTCAGCCAAATGCTGCAAAACTGATCAGACAGCGTTTCATTCTGCAAATAGATAATGAACCAAAGGATACTGCAGGAGTTTCTCGAGGCAAATGAGTGGGATTTTCTTCAACTGTCATGCCAGTCGTCTGATTTTAACCCAGAAGAGCAGCGTTTCAGTCACTGAGGACAAAAAGAAACTTAGTCTTTGATGTCCATAACTTCTAGACATCATACAGTCATTGGCTGCCAACTATTTAAAAAAATCCTTATATTTAATTTTATGGTAGCCTCTGACAATGTGTTAAACCCCTTAAATTAAAGAGAAACGTCTACACTTAAATTCCACATTGACTGACTGATTCAAAATCTACTGTAGAGGGACAAAAACGTAAAAAATTTTTTGCCTTTGTCCAAAAAGTTATGGATCTAATTGTAGACATAGATAAAATAGAGAAACATGAAGCATCATTATACCTTATTACAACAATAAAAACTTTGGAAAACACAAGTTAAAATCTATATTTTGCTGTTTTCTAAACGTGGAGTTCATGCAGTTGTGTCTGGAATAAATTATTTAATACGATTTTTTTGCAACCTGACAGTCAACAGGGACGCTCACTCCAACCAAACTTAATTACATGAGCGTGTTTTATTTGTCTCTGTGCAAGTTCATACCCGTTGATAGGTTGATGGAACTGGTTGACAGGTTGCATTGCTTCCTGCACTAAAGGGTTTCAATATCACAGAGCAGTAATACAAGCCCACCAGCCGCTATGAAAAATAAATTCATTCTGGAAATAGGTTTTTAAACAAGACGAAGAGACAGTAAATCCACTTAAAATGATAATCTCACATCATTTCATGTAAAGATATTAACAATTCATGGGAGGCACTTTATTTTGACAGAAGCTGATAGCAGTTTATTCTGGATCAATACATCATGCATTCCTTCAATCAATGCTCAGACACTTCTGAGTAACTCGGGGTTTAGCTTCATGCTCCTCTGGCAGATTTCTGTTTTATTTTCTGGAAAAGCAGTCGTGACAGATAGAGTGCACT
Organism: Maylandia zebra; assembly: GCF_041146795.1. Taxonomy (NCBI): domain Eukaryota; kingdom Metazoa; phylum Chordata; class Actinopteri; order Cichliformes; family Cichlidae; genus Maylandia; species Maylandia zebra. The sequence goes on along the minus strand of NC_135188.1, from coordinate 2,457,756 downwards.
AACCAGTAAAAGTGTGAACTGACAGTAAAACTCCAGCAGCAAAAAGCCTTAAACATCAATTTAAGATATTGCTTCTGGTAAGTTAGTTATCTGCACGCTGTAGATCATTAATTATTAAACAAATAATAAATGTTGAATTTTGAAGGTGCTGGCAAGCCATCTGTATTTGGACCCCATCATGAAGTTGTTCACTGTGCTGAATCTGAATCAACAGCACGTGGGCAAGCATGCTGATGTCACGTGGCATTGGACAGGAGTACCGGTGGCCATATTTCAAAGTTCCCTCAGGACGTTTAGCTGCAGCAAAGCAGGGCATCAAACATCTATTGCAGCAACCGCAGCACTGAAAAAAAATGGGAGCACAGAGTGCAGGCAGATTTCTGTGGCAACACCTTCATTTTGGTATTTAATCACAAAACAGGAATATTGTTTTGTTTATGCCCTTCTTTGACTTTTACCCAAACTGAAATATTTGCTAAATATAGACCCGATCAAAAGTTCAAGACCACTTAAAAATGGCAAAAAAAAAATAAAAATAAAAAAATCATATTTTGGTTGGATCTTGACAAGGTTCCAAGTAGAGCTTCAACATTAAGCAAGAAGAAATGGGAGTGAGACAAAGCATTTGTTTGAACATCCTATACTGAAACAGGCTGTTTTATAGCCTATCAAACGTTTAGGACCACATGCCTTGAAAAGCAATGTGCAGAAATCTGTGCAAAAATGTGGATTTATTGTCATTTTCTGTCAGGTGGTCTGACGCGCTGATGGCAAAACACCTTTCCTTTTTGAACGTGGTCGGCTGCATAAGCAGTCTCTCGCAGCACGCCGTCTCTGCTGAGGCGGGCGCAGTAAGACGGTCATTTGGAATTTCTTAAATGATCCTGAGGGTTATGGAACAAAAAAAGTAAATCGGAAGATCCCCCAAAATTTCCCCAGCACTGAGCTGGTGGATCCAATACGCTGTCAGTCGAGACACTGGACGATCCTCGACCCAAATTAAAGCCGTTACTGGTGCCGACTGCAGCCCCATAACCATCAGACGGCATCTGAGACTGAAGGGCTTCAAAAACAAAACTCGTCCTCAAAGGCCTCGTCTCTCTGAATGCCACAGAACCGAGCGTCTGGACTTTGAGCGCCAAACGTGGGACATTGAAAGGTGGAAGGTTTTATTCTCTGATGAGAAAAAAATGTAACGTTGATGGTCCTGATGGTTTCCAACGTTACTGGGATGACAGGCAGATCCCACCTGAGATGTTTTCTACGCTCCACAGTGGAGGGGGCGCCATAATGGTCTGGAGTGCTTTTTCCTTCAGTGGAACAATGGAGCTTCAGGAGGTGCAGGGGTGTCAAACGGCTGCTGGCTATGTCCAGATGTTGCAGAGAGCATCCCTCCTGACTGAGGGCCCTCATCTGTGGGGTAACGATGCCCGCAGGACAAGGGACTTCTTCCAGGATAATAACATCACTCTGTCGGACCATCCTGTGTGTTCCCCTGATCTAAATCCAACTGAGAACCTTTGAGGATGGATGGCAAGGGAAGTTTACAAAAAACAGTTCCAGACAGTAGATGCCCTTCGTGCGACTGTCTTCACCACTCGGAGAAATGTTCCCACTCACCTCGTGGAAGCTCTTGCATCAAGCACACTGCAACAAATTGTTGAAGTGATCAACAATAACGGTAATTACTGATTTCATGTTTGGAACTTTGTTTTTTGTTTTGGGGGGTTATTGGGATTTTTGGAGGTGTGGTCGTAAACTTCTGATCAGCTGTAAAACAGCCTGTTTCAGTTTAAGCGTTGTTTTCAATCATTTGCACGCTCACAAACTGCTTTGTATCACTCCCATTCCTTCTTGTTGCACGTTGAAGCTCTACTTGGAACCTTGTGAAGATCCAAACATGCAAAATATGATTTTTTTGCCATTTTTCAAGTGGTCTTAAACTTTGGATTGAGACTGTATTTGAGGCTTGTGGACAAATTTGGTACAGGTACCAACGGTGTCCATATTCATGGATTTTGCTTTATCAGCAGGTCAGGTCATCTACAGTACTGACTGTCACCCATTTGTATAGATATTGGTGATGCCCATCCTATCACTTCTCCCAGTATTTAGCATAAGCAAGTTTAAACAGATGCTACCATGAAACTTACCCTGCTGAGGACTTCACTTAAGGAAACCCCCTATTTATCGATCAACTTTACTGAAGGTGAACAATCCCTTTTTCTTTCAGCGTTGAGCTCGTTTGTGATTGTTTTTGTTTGTTTTTTGTGTGTTGAAGATGTTTTCCATTCCTGTTTTGATTTCATTACCATTGTGGTGATATTGGGCTTTGGCTCTTGACTTATTTGAGTATCTGAGTTCTGGTTTTATTGAGCTTCGGTTTCTGTTTTGAGCTCATTATTTCCTCTTGTGCTTTTAATTCTTTCAGTGTTTCCCTCGACTCCTGTCTTAAAGGTGCCTGTTCCTCTGTCTCTGTTATTATATCTGGTGTAATGTATTCTGTGTGTGTGTGTGTATTTTCTATGGACCCGTGTGTGTCTTTAATAAAGTTAAGCTAAATTAAACTTGTCTGTGTTTTTGTCTTTTGGTATTCTCTTGTTTTACTTTGCAGGTTAATGTTGTAAGCATTATTTTTCCAGTTGTCCATGTTCCAATTCTGGTGAGCATATGTGAACTGCAGCATCAGTTTCCTGGCATCTGGTGTGTCTTTTGCTGCTGCAGCTCATTTGCTACAAGGTCTGACGTGTTGTGCATTAAGAAAGGCTTGCCTTTGACTAATGTGTGGTTATTTGAGTTATTATTGCCTTCCTATGAGTTCAGAGCAGTCTGGACATTCTCTTATGACCTGTTGGAACCCTACAGATGTTTGTGAGGGAAAATCCCAGAGGGTCAAAGAAATTATTTTGTTCAATACTGAAATCACATTATTCACTGATTTAAGTGACAAAAATTGGGCTGAGCCTTAGAAATAGTTTGAGGAGCTCAGTCATACAGGAGGAGCATGCTGCTACTTCACATCAAAAGGACCTAGTTGAACTGGTTCAGTCATCCATACAGGATGCCTCCTGGGGACCTCCCAGGTGAGGTGTTTTGGGCATGTCCCACCAGCAGCAGGCCTCAGGGCAGACTTAGGACACACTGGCTGCTTGGTAATGCTTAAGATAGATAAGGCAGATGGATGGATTTTTCAAGATGTAAATGAGGTATCATCTGATTAAATATGCTAAATTGCAAAAATGGTGAAGTGACAAGGTTTTGTGAAATACACAACTATGTGTGACATTTCTGCGAGTCTAAAAGACGTTTGCTTTTAGTCTCTTAACTTTTGATCGTGGGACCATCATACCTGATAAACGTCACTATGTTTAAACTGTAACTATGAGCATTTATGACATCAAAACACCAGTTGTGTAAGCGTGTTTTTGCTTTTGTAGATTATTTTGAAATGTTTTATAGTGATATTAGAGACTGAAAATGGGAATAGGTGGGTGGTTGGTAAAACGTTCTTCACCAGAATGAATCCAGGCTTATAAAAGCAAAGGAATGTTGTAAGGTTGCCTTTTCTGAAGAAAATGATTACCACAGTAATCAGAGAAATAGATTTCTGTTATGTAAGGTAACAGTGTTATTGTGTATATGCAGACCATTCAGCTGTACTCGTCCCTCTGACACTCATTTTGAGCAGGGAACAGCTTTCAAGACAATAGTGCATCAAATTTAATCAGAAAAGTTCAAACCACTTTTGTGCCTTCCTGTCCTTGATTCACTCACAAGGTTTCCCATCACTGTTTCCTTGTTTTGCACCCGAGAGCAACATTTCGTCAAACTCCTAAACCATCATCCGCTGACAGGTCACACATCGCTCAAACTCAAGTTCTCTTTCCATCTCTCTGATGGTCATCATCAATGTCAGCTTTCAGTATTTTGCAAACCAAACAGACAGAGCGAACTGAGAGAGAGAGAATTAATGAAACAGTTCATCATTTTCTCACTAAATGAGAAGCTCTCCGTCCTAAACGCAGCACAGACAGTTGTTTCAAGCAAAGCATCAAGCCAGCCTGAATGAAAACACTGCTGCACCGTGTGAAACAGAAGCCATTTGTATGGATTTCCCAGGAATCACGTTCTATTTTAATAACGCTGCCTTCTCCCTTCTGAATATGGTTTGACAGCGCATGGTTTTGTGGTAAAGAAAATAGCTTTTCAGCATGTCATCATTAATAATTCACTTATGACAAACAGCTCTGACATTTAAACTGCACTGGGTGTCTGCTTGACACTGACAGGGAGACAATTATGAAGGAAAAGGAGTCCAACACAGGGAGAGACCGATTCTCTCTCAGCTGTGTGCAATTAGAAAGGTTCAGGCCTAATATAGTGTCGAACCTTTACTCGCAAAACACTGATGGAAGAAGCTGTGATGACCTTTACAGAACTCAACCGCTGACCTAAAATTGAGCCAAAGAAGAGTTTCAGTCACTCTAAGGACAAAAACAGGAAGCTAAACAGAAAGTGTTTAACGTGGCGGTGGAATCACCAAAACAAGCAGCGCTTCATGACTTTCAGATTTTTGGGTTTTGTGTGCAGTTTTGAGTTGTATTCACACGTCTCCTGTGCTTATGAGAGACAAATGTGGGATAAAAATGTGTAAATGAGCTGCAGAGCAACTTATTTCCTCCCAGGCTGCAAATGCACTGATGTGTGAGAGCCTCTGAGGGCACCACAGTGCAGAGTGCTCTTCCTGTGGTATTGCTTTGTGTGCAAACATGAGGAGAAAATCTAATGATTCAACTTTGAATTCATGGATGAATTTACTGTCATGAAGAGTCTAATTACTGTCAAACCTTTTTCTGCACCTTTTGCCCTTTTCTGCACTTTGCTTTTTATCTATTAATCTCGTCTTTTTAGAAGCTACGATTCCTCCCTTGTGTGTTTCCCTCTGCTCCGATTACCTGCTGTGCCCCGATTTGTATCACCTGCGTTTTATGATCTCTCCCTCTCTTGTGTATTGGTCCTCCCTTCTGTGCCACTTTGTCACAATGTAGCCTTTGCCTTGTGTCTTTTCTCTTGGTAAAATCTAAACTTGTCTTTTTAAATTCTTAAAATTAAATGACAACAATACTAACTGGCCAACTAATAGGTTATTTTTAGTACAGGGCAGCTGTGGCGACAACTGTAGTTTGCCTCCACCAGTGTGTGAATGCAACAACTCTGTGGGTGACTGACGGTTTTTTTAAATTAATTTTATTGCTATGTCTGGTTTTTGCTATTGTATTACTATATTTATATTGTACAGCACTTTGGTCTACCAGGTGTGTCTTTAAGTGCAATAGATGATGACAACGACAAATGAATGACTGAATGAATGAATGGTGGAATTGTGAAGCACTTTGAGGGTCTCAAAAAGCACTATGTAAATGCAATCCATTATTAAAAAATTAGAGTCAGCGTACTGACTGCTCCTGCCTTGGTCGCATTGAATTCTCTCACCACTGATAAAACTGGTAATCAGAGCTTTGAGTCTTGCTGTACAGGTTTACCGAGCTAAAAGGAAAAACATCGAACCCTTTTCACAAAAACTGCTGTGTAGCCTCCTTTTTATTATTTCATCAAATTACGACATAATTAATTATCAGTAAATATTCATTCAAATTTAATTGTTAAATATAATTACTCAATGAAGTATCACTTTTATCATTTATTAATAACTTTTACAGCTTCATTCTTGAATCTAACATGGCAGGTAAAAGTCATGTTATACTTGCACAGTGGTGCATTAAGATTAAAAGGAATTTCAACTAGAGCTGCTGATTTCATTTGTTTTGTTGATCTTTGTTACAGACCAAATTATTATATTACAATTTTTTACCTGATGATGACTGGATGAAAATGAAAGATCCACCAAAGCAATTACAGTTCATCCTGAGGATCACATAAATGTCTGAGCCAAATTCCATGGCAATCTATCAAAGATTTACTGAGGCATTTAACTCCAGCCCAGAAATGTGAACCTTCTGTTAATGCAAGAGGCAAACACACTGAGAAATCAGGCAGACTTTGCAGTGATGAATGGCAGAAAATCTTATGCATATCCATGTCAATAGGCTGAGATATTTCACTTCTAACAAATCAACACTGTTACACCAAGAGTTATTCCAACTAGCATGGCTAAAATTTACAAAATATGGGTTTTACACTCTACAATTAAAAAACTCAACCATAAGACCTAATAAGCTCTTTCTTCTTAAAGTGGCTGTATGAATAAATAAGTTGTGCCCAGTGTGTGAAGAACCAGACAGACACTTCTGTAAACAGGCAATTTTTCACCTTCATCTGTGGGGGATGGAATTACATGCTCGCTCTAATCAGAGTGTAATCATGGGAAATAAATATCACACAATTTATCCAATCTTGTAAACATTTCTGCCAGGAATACTAACAACAGGTACAAGAAACACAGGCCTGTGCAGGAAACCACATGCGCTCACACACAAATGCAAAGCGACATTGATGCACTCGTGTCCTCGTCTGCTATGACCACTACTGGATGTGAAGCACTGTGAAGTATTGCATGAACTCTTGAATTGACGTCCCTCGATAAGTCTTTGGGGTGCTGATTTTTTAATGCGTGTGGTCAGCAGAAAAACAAAGAATCATATTACAGAGACAATAACTCGTGTCATGAAAACATTTGTGAGAAGTCTGCAAGCGTTTTCTCGCTACTAAATATTCCAGTCAACAGTTAGTGGTATTATAATAATAAAGTGGAAGCGACTGGGAATGACTCAGCCACAAAGTGGTAGGCCACGTAAAATCACAGAGCAGGCTCGGTGGGGCGTATAGACATCCAAACTTCATGTGGCCTTCAGATTAGCTCAAGAACAGGCCATACAGAGCTTAATGAAATGGGTTTCCGCAGCTACATCCAAGCCTTACATCACCAAGAGCAATGCAAAGCTTCAGTGCATTGCAGTGGTGAAGCCATGCTGGACTCTAGAGCCGCGATGTGTTCTCTGGAGTGACGAGTCACGCTTCTCCGTCTGGAAATCTGAAGGACGAGTCTGAGTTTGACAGTTGCCAGGAGAGCATTACTTGTCTGACTGCATTGTGTCAAGCGTAGTTCGGTGGGGGTGGGGAGCCTGTTTCTTAAGAACTGCACTTGGCCTCTTAGGTCCATTAAAAGGAACTCTTATGCTTCAGCAGACCAACATATTTTGGATGATTTCATACTCACAAATTTGTGGGAACAGTTTCAGGATGGTCCCTTTCTGCTCCAACATGACTGACTGGACAAGTGTGGTGTAGAAAAACTCAGAACACCACCCGGATGAATTCAAGTGGAGACTGCGAGCCGGCCTTTTCATCCAACATCAGTGTCTGACCTCACAAATTCACTTGTGGAAGGACAGTGAAACATCCCCCTAAGTACACTCTGTTATAGCTACAAACGGTGGGCTGATATAAAATTAAACCTAATGGATTAAGAATAAGATGCCACTCAGGTTCATATGTGTGTGAAGGCAGATCAGTAAATAGTTTGGGCGGTATGACTGATTCAGCTCAGTAACTGTTGCAGTATATTCTCTGAAAAGCAAAAGTGAAACCGAGCTGAGCAACCAGAGGAGTGTGCTGTACCTTCTGCTCTCTCTGGTAGGACTCAATGTTTTTGTGAGTTTTATTGCTAATGATTTTTTTGGAAAGGTTCCATTTTGAAAATGTTTTAATGAGTACCCTGTGGCTTGTTCCAATTCACAACATGAACTCTGTGCCAAGTCAATAAATAAAACAGTGCAATTTCTCAACACGCCTTCTTTAACCAGTGGTTTCTATGAAAACAGTGACACAAGAACTTGATCACTTATATTGACTCTATATTGCTCAGTTTTGCATCTGAAGGGGAGAAAATAAACACGCAATTAACCCATTTTTGGGTCTCCAGCACCGCGATGAAGTGTTGGTATTTACTGGTGTACTGAACACTCCTCTTGTATCCTCACTGCACTCAGTCACTTAATTCTCATTAATCCTGCATCCATTTACCATAAATATGGGCTGGCAGAACTTAGGCGGGTATAAGGACCCTTAGACAGAAGAGTTCAGAGCAGAAGAAACAGAGCAAACCCAGATGCAGGTGTGATACCAGAACCAGTTTTTAAAGTCACCATTAGGGTTACACCTGGAATCCACATACAATAAACATTTCAAAGATAATTACCCAGACTTTCAAGAATATACTAAAGGCGTAAAGCCCCATTTCAGTGTTGTCACTTGTATACTGAGTTTGTGCTTACGGTAGATCGTCATGCCATTCTGTCAGAAGTCTGTTCAGCTTCCATTTCCAAGTTCAGCTTAATGAGTCATGGATTCAACATATGCTGCCATTAGTTTAACAGCTCTAACTGCCTTGAATCTGTGGCTTGCAGCATTTAAATTAACCACCATTCCCACTCAGCCAGCAGCTCTTCTTTTACTGTTTCTCTCTTCACTTCGATAAGATTGCTCCGGAAATTAGGATTTTGTCTGCAGCACCTAATGCCGCTGCTGTCTGCTAATGAGCTTTTGTCTTGATCAGTGCAGGAAAACAACGAAGAACATTTTTTCCACACTTGCTGGATTTCATAGTATAATTTTGTACTTTTATTCAAATACAGCAAATGTGCAATTTTACATCCATGAAAGTATATATTTAAGAATAGAGGCGCTGAATATTCAAACAAGTGCTTCCCAACTTTATACTGTAATCCTCCCAGTTTTTAGGCCTATAAACGTCTCTTCTTCTAGAAAGAATTGCCCAATGTTGAAAGGAATATAATCACAAGCCCTTTTTAAAAAGCCACGAGTATATCCTGGGACCTCGGCAGAGGGCATCTAAATGCCATCGTCAAAACATGGCCAACTGTGCAATGACACTGAATACTGTGATAGTGCACTCGAGCTTTTGTAAAATGTGTGAAAAATAGACAAAAATTAAAACCTGCCACAGGAATAAACATCATAATATCCACCTGACTTAAGCGGGAATCACTGAAGGAGAAAAACAAAGCCAACATGGCAGCGCCAGAAGTGTTGCTCCTCTAATGGCCACTTGAGGATTGGAAGTCAATTCTCATGGAATAAAAATGTAGCTGTTCACAGACCTTTGTGGTAGGCCTGTAGGAAAAAAACAAAAATAAAAAACTAGTAGTCGAGCAGTAGAAAAAGTTAAAAGAGTGTAACGCGAACCTGAAATGGGGACTGTTAGCTAGGACTCAGCTACAGCTAATATATTTGAAAAGGCAGAACTTTTACCTTTCATGGATTTCCATTTCCCGTTTGTGTCACACTCTCACTACAGCTTGCTGCTTGTGACCAAAGCAGTCACAAGGAGTTTTTTCTAACCAGTCAGTTACCAGATGTTCACAGACTGATGACTTACGTTTGCGGATGGAGCCTTGTCCACTTGATCCTACACTGACTGTCACAGGCCCAATTTAACATCCATGTGGTAACATGTATGCAAAACCTCAACAGACACTATAAAACTTGGACAGATGTGAAAAGTGACACCAATGTGGAAGCACCTTAAACCTGCAATATATCTGAAGGCCACCAGATGGCGATAGCTGTAATTGCAAAAAGACTCCTGGTCATATAGTAAACACTATTTTATAAGTCCTGGTCGTTCTATGGCTCAAAATAGAGGTTTATTGTACTTATTGGCTAATGAACTGAGACTGAAAAGTCATTCACCACTTAACAGTTTTACAGGCTGAACCGCTCCTCTTGTCACTTCCAGTTTTTTTGAAGCCTTAAGATGGCGATGGTGAAAAAGCTGAATTCAGAAATCAACTTAACAGTAGCTCTGCCCACCTTTTATACTGTTTGTGAGTTGCTAATGTAACAGTGTTTCTGTGGTATTACTTCACTTGCCACAAATGTCAGCGTAATGGGGAAACAGCGCCCCCTCTCGGTGTGGCCGGTTAGGTTTGCTGCAGTAATCGCTGCCAGTCTGCTGTAGCTAAGTAGTACAGACACATAAAACTTGTTTGATCAACTGATGGGCACCGAGTGTAATCAGTGCTCAGTGGACACATGTCCAACACCAGTTTTATGTACTTTGCATTTGTTTAATATTGTGTTAAACTGTATGCTAAAGCAGAATGCTAATGGGATGTTCTGCCGTAGTGTGCTGTGCGGAGTGGTGTGTGGCGTGCCCTTTGCACTGATACAACACCGTTGTTTCCATTCGAGAAATAAAGTGGCGACAATCAATCAGAGACTCCTTGTCTTCGTAAAAACACAACACAGAGTCGATGAGTCTGTTTGGGCCGGCCTGTTGCAGTGGGTGAAGCAGAAGCCGGTTACACACTAACCAAGCATGCTAGTTGAATACTGCACTCATGTTCAAATATGGAAAGGCGTGCATATTTTGTATAGAGTCACTGATCTTACAATTTCACCCATTACTCATTTCATTCACACGTACTCAGACACAAATCAACACAAAGGTCAAGCAGGACCAGAAACATATTTGGTGCTTTCCTCTGTTGGTGACCAGCCTCCTAAAGCCAGACTGATTCCAGCTGATCACTGTCATCAGCATCAAGTTAATGCCGACTCCAAACACTGCTATTTCATTAAGATCTTCCGAACGGATGTTAATATCCTAACCGCTATGTTTGAAATGCAACACACACACGCACCTGCAAAGACAGACACAAACACACAAACACAGTCCACTCCTGATTAAAAGACACGTTACTAGTCTTGGATGCTTAATTGCTTCCTGTACAAAGCATGATATCAAGTGTTTGTTGTTTCAACCTGTCTTTCAACTAAGCTGTGTGTGACAAGCTAATATTTCATTGGTTTCCCACAGGAATTACATAAAAATGCCAAAAGACAAAATCCATAGCTCATTATTTTTCACAGAACAAAGTGTTCAGAGGAAACAGTCCAGTGACTGCTGGTCTACACTATACAGTTTCTTTCCCCCTGTGGAGCATAAACATGCCCATCAAATGAATCACAATGAGACTACAATACTGTATATTGTTAAGGGCCAAATCTGATACAGATCGTGAGAATGAATGTAAGTCCACAGCAGACTTATTGGCCTTGGTTTTTCCTTTTTGAAATGTTAACTGAACATATGGATTCAAGTTGACACCAGAGAGATGTTTCAGCGTGTCCATCCTACATTACATAGTTTACTTGTTTAGGCCATTAAAAAACATTGATGTCTCAGATTTTCTAGGTATTAATGGTTATTAAAGCAACAAATGTTTTTTCCAGTGGGGAAATAAGATTCCATATAAACTAATTTGAAATAAAAGTAGAAAGTAAAACAAAACAAATACATGGCCTCATTAACTATAATGACTTAAAGATACTGTAGAGTTTTCAAATTTGGCTAAATTTATACAGCATGGCACTAATGATGAATTTCGCTTTTTTCATGAGATGTGGCTGCAGCTTGGTCTGAAATCAGACTAATTTGCTTTGAAAAACAAAAGCAGGTGTGCAGGTGGGCTCAGGTGCATCATCTCATTTTCCATCCTCCGTGTCAGGTAACTGAGGGTTTGCTGCTAAGTGGCTCTGAGAGGTGGATGTTTATGGTTGTAATGATTCCTGACTCACTTTAGTCATTGTCCCCTCAGCAGCACAACTATAGATCAGTCATGTAGTGTTGTAATAATTATACTAGGCAGGGCGGTGAATAGTAATCTAGTCCATGGCCGAGCATCTCCACAGGCCTGGTTTGAATGGTTATCACCCACTTCCACACTACTGTCACATGGATTTAAATATCAAATGCAAATTAAAGCAGGAAAAGTTCTCAATGAAAACTGCTCCTCTAACTGATTCACGTTAGTCTCTTTCCCACTCACACTTATCCTGCATTCAGTGTACGTCATCTCTGTTCCATCTGTCCTCCCACTATGTGCTGTCATTCTCCACAGTCCTTCATCTCTTTAACTATAGATATACAGTAGCTCAGGTTAAGACGTGGCATCCTGTACCTGCGGTGAAGAGGATATGAGGGGAGGCACAGAGGGTGCCAACACCACTAGAGGTGAAGCCTCAGCTTCAGCAGAGAAACCGAGGGGGGCATCACTGATATAATCAGCTACAAATTCCACAGCGCTGCAGGGCAGGAAACCATTAAATATATGCACACACATGCACGTGGTACGAACATGTGAATGAGTACACACATACTCGCAGACATCACACAGTCAACATAGTCTATAGGATTGTTCACTGAGTAAGCATTAGATGGTGTTTTTAATATGTTTTCAGTGTGTTAAAAATATAGTTTGAATGAAAAGTATTTACTAGACCTTCGCATATGAAAGACTCGCTTTAACTCAAACAGGAAACAATCACAAGATGTGCAAAAGTGACATAAAAATGATTTGTTAGATGAGGCTGAATCTACTCTTACGATACGTTTACACACACATGGGCATTTTTATATACAAAAATATTTCTGTCACCAAGAAAAAGAAAAAAAAATGTCAAGAACATGCCAAAGCAACCCTAAATGTGTGAAACTGTTGGTCAATCAAAAGCCTACAAAAGAACACGGAGCACAATCTAGGGTAAAAAAAAAAAGGCCCTGAACCCATGTAAACAAGGAAACTATTCACCCGCCAAGGAGATTTTCTAGTTTCAGTGGCCAAAAAAAAAAAAAAAAAAAAAGCATTCATGTTTGGACAAAAGGCCAAAGTGTGACTTTTAACAAAATACTCATACATATGTGGGCAGGGCCGGGGTTGTGTTTGCTTGACATCTCTTTATCTAGAAATGAATTCAGGGGGCTTGTCCCTGCAAAGACATCTCGTTTGTTAAATTCTTCCACGGCAGCACGGTTCTCCACCTACTATAATCAGTTCTCCATTCCGAGACACTCCAATACGTAGAGGAACTCAGTTTTTGGTTTCATACCACTTGTCAGACTGTCTTGGATATTGTTGCCCCTCTAAAAATTAAGCATCCTAAGACAAAGCTTGAACCCTGGTTGAACGATGAAACCCGTGCTGCGAGGCGTGAATGTCGTAGGGCTGAGCGGAGATGGAAAAAAGATAACTTACAGGTCTCTTTACAAAGTTTAAGAGAGTGCTGGGCCTTATATCAGCTTACAATAAAAGAAGCAAAGCGGAAACACTTTGCAAACATTATTATGGTGAATTATCAGAAACCACATATATTGTTTAAGTCAATTGAGACTATTTTAAGCTCTCCCTCTGCTCTTAGTTTTGAGCCTTCACTTGAAATGTGTGAAAGGTTTCTGCACTTCTTTATAAACAAGGTAGCCTCGGCTAGGGCGCAGATTATTTTGCCCACATCTGACCCCTCTGATCTTCCAATTTGCTCAGCTGTCTTTCAGCAGTTTGAGTCGGTTACTCTTGCTCAGCTACAGGAGGTGGTGGATCATTTAAAGCCTGTAGGCTCACCTTATGATCCTATCCCTCCCCTTTTTCTGAAAGAAGTTTTTTCTACCATAGGTCCAACCATTTTAACCATTTTAAATAGCAGCCTTACTTCAGGTGTGGTTCCAAAGAATTTCAAAGATGCAATAGTGCAACCACTTCTTAAGAAACCTGGGCTAGATACAAACGCTGTTGAGAACTTTAGACCAATATCTAAGCTGCCCTTTTTATCTAAAGTCTTGGAAAAAATTGTATATGACCAATTGATCTCATACTTGAATGCACAAAACGTTCAGGAGATTTTTCAATCTGGTTTTAAAGCAATGCATAGCACTGAATCAGCACTTTTAAGAATTTTTAATGATATATTTTTATCATGTGATTCTGGTGAAAGTGTCATTCTTATTTTACTCGATTTAACTGCTGCATTTGACACTGTAGACCATGAAATTTTAATCTCACGTTTGGAGCAGTGTGTCGGTATAACAGGTGTGGCTCTGAAATGGTTCAGGTCTTACTTAACAAACCGAACCTTTTCAGTTTGCTTAGGAAACTGTGAGTCCTCCCGAGCTCCGTTGTCTCACGGAGTACCACAGGGTTCCATTCTGGGCCCTATCCTGTTTTCACTTTATTTACTTCCATTGGGCTCAATTTTTAGAAAACACAGACTCTCTTTTCACTGTTATGCAGATGACTGCCAGATTTATGTTCCTCTTAAAAAGAAAGATGGGTCGTCTGTCAATCGTTTACAAACATGTCTGGAGGACGTCAAGTCGTGGTTGGCGCTAAACTTTCTTTGTTTTAATGATTCTAAGACTGAAGTAATGGTGTTCAGACCTGCCTCCACTGCTGTTCCGTGTGTTGATTTGCAATCCCTGAAATCATTCTATAAACCAGAGATTGTTAATCTGGGTTTTAAAATGGATCCTGAGCTTAAGCTTGAAAGCCAGATCGGGTTGGTTGTAAGGTCTAGTTTCTTTCATCTGAGGCAGCTGGCCAAAATTAAGCACTTTCTTACGAGACAGCAATTTGAAACAGTAATCCACGCTTTTGTAACCGTTCGGCTGGATTACTGTAATTCTCTTTATTTTGGGGTGAGTCGGTCTTCTATTTTTCGACTGCAGTTAGTCCAGAATGCTGCTGCACGCCTTTTAACTGGCACTCATAGATACGAACATATCACCCCAGTTTTATATTCACTTCATTGGCTGCCCGTGCATTTTAGGATCCATTTTAAGCTGCTTTTATTTGTTTTTAAATGTTTGTCCAATGCTGCCCCATACCTTCATGGTCCCTCAGCTCCTCCTGAGCGTGCCCAGGACTAATCGTAAGCTCAGAGGGGATCGGGCGTTTGCTGTGGCAGCACCAAAATTGTGGAATGAGTTGCCTTTACATGTTAGACAGGCACCTTCCTTATCTGTTTTTAAATCACGTCTTAAAACATATTTATTTACCTTGGCTTTTAGCACAGCAGGACTTGTTGATGTCTCTTAATATGTTTCTTATTAATTATATTATTTTGAATTTTAAGATATTTTATATGCAATTTAAACTGTTTCCTCTCTGTTTTATATTTGTAGCACTTTGGTCAACATTGTTAGATGTAAAGTGCGTTATAAATAAAGATGCTATGCTATGCTCTATACGAAGTCATTGCCATTAGCTAGTTAGCTTAGCTAATTGCTAAGCTAACTAGATTAGCAAAATGTTAACTGCTGAGTGGTCCAAGTGATGTCAATTTCACCATCAGACAGCTCGACAATCTGTGCGGATGCAGCATGTCTGCCTGTTTAGGGTTTTTTTTTTTCTTTAACCACAAGAGAATTTACGTTACACGGACTGTGGATCCGCCCCAGACTTCAAAGAAGTACAACAGGAACTCGACCATCTCCAGCTGTCCATGTCTGTGACCACAATGGAGAACAATCGAGCTGTAAATGTGGCACTAAGTGAATTTCGTTGCTTTATGCAGATTGGTTTCCAGTCCTAATATTAAGCTAAGTGACTGTTGTCTGTATAAAAACATGAAAAGCTCGTATAAGTGCAACAGTATTTTTTTTCTAAAATATTTCTTGACTGATTTGCAAGTGTGTGTTTGATGCTATGAATGGGAAAAAAAAGTTCTTCCCTTTAGAGAAAAACATGACAGAGTCACTAGTTGTGAATATACTTTTGCTGAGACTGATGTGAGCTGTAATCCTCAGGCTACTGGCTCTGTAACATTTACTGTATATTTGTTTTATACATTTAAATAGGAGATGTGGTTTCACACTCCTGACCTGAGCTGAATACTGTTTCTAATGACAAACAAAAATAAATAGCGGCCCCGACAAAGCTGAACACTGAATTGGTTTTACTAGTATTGCAGCAGATTTGTCCGCTCTGTCAAAATAAAATTTGGTCCCCGGAGGACTGACATGTCTGTTTACAGAATGATAAATAGACACCTGGTGTGCCACAGAGGCAAGTCTACAAAACAAAGAAGAGAAACTGCAGTTTACAGTACACTAAATCTGTTTCTGCTTTATAGCTTCTCTGACTTTTGAAACCTAGCCACTAATCGTCTGGAGATTGGATTTTGTCCCAACAAAGGTAAGTAAACCAGCTGGAACACCACAACATAGTAATGGTACTATAACATATCAAAACATGTGTGTAGCTATTTTTAATGGTGTTTTTAAAAAGGGTTGTGGTCTTTTATAGGAACTGCAGGCAGATGTGAGTTCTGGATTTTAGAGCACTGGATTGCTGAAGAACAGTATTGGGAGAAAATAAACCTTAAAATTTGGATTTTAAGTTCAACTTCATGGTAATTTAGCAGGTAAGATAAAGGGATCTAAGAGTGTGTATCATCAGCCTTATACTTACTCCCACTCCTTGCGTCGCGCCTGAGGTGTGCTCTGAATCTTATGAGCTTGGTGGGCTTTAACAATGTCTCTCTGCTCAATCAGTCCACCCCGACGTCTCTTGATCACATTAGGACTGACTGCCATATCTCCATCCACCCCAAGCATCCCGACTCCAACATCAAAAGTGGAAACCACATCAAGGGTGAGACCGAGGCGGTTTGGGTGTAAAGGAGGAGCGTGGCCAGACACGTGTGAGAGGTGGAGGGTGTCATAGCTGGTTGAGAGGCTTTCGGGCTCCAGGAGGGAGTGTGATTCAGGATACAGCTTTGACCCTCCACCCAGTCCTGCGCGATGCTTCTGCCAGCTCTCGCAGTCCGCTGGGGATGGGCGGATGATGTGGTGCCGGGGGGTGCTGCTACCACACATTGCCCCCACAGCCAAACCACCCACTGGATAGTCAGGCCCTCCTGGGCTTCTAGCATTGTGGTTCCCTGTCAGAGACTGAGAGCTAACCGAACAGGAGCCCATTTCCAGCATGGTGGGGAAGCGCCTCTGGATCTCAGCATAGTGCTGCAACAGAGAGGAGAAGGAATGCAGGAAAGGAGATGTTAGAGACGTAGAAAATGAACACAGTCATCACTGATATCAAAGACACCATCAAACAGATACTTTGTCTGGGTCTCATATTCAGCTGAAATGGCAGTGGAAACACTAATTACAGATGACAGCAAATACAAATGTGATTAAAAAGTTTCATTTTTGAATATCTATCCTTATTAGGCTTCTCGTGATATATGAGGACACGACTTGAATGTAGATAGGAAACCTGTAAGCTGAGGTTTGGGAGCTCTTTCCAGTATCAGTAGTCTATCGTTTGGCTACTCAGTATTCTCATACTGTTAACGTCTTCTATTTCCAATATTCATCCACAGTATAAACAGTATAATGTGTTCTGAATAAAACTGTATTATTAAAGCTGAATCTATCACACAATATGAACATTTTTTGTAAAACAAAGACACAAAGGGAGGCTTTGTTTATGCTCTTGAAACAGACTTTGTGCATCTACCTTCTATCCACTGGAAACACAGACACTCGCTGTTTGGGTGGGTGGCAATACAAGTAAAAAAGCCTGAAGACATCCGGCTACTGTATAACTATGCATTTGTTCAGCTAAACTCCTGAGGTAATTTGCCAGTGTCCCAATAGCTCTCAGTGTCCTTAGCTGACTTAAAATATCAGCAATCCTCCAAGTGTCAGAACCAATTAGATAAGCTGTAATAACACAGACTTCAAAACAAATGGTAATATAATGCTGCCAGAGCTGTGTTTAATTGTGCAATTAAGAAGAAAAAAACCGAGAGGGAGAGAATTTTTATCAACCCGTCCTCTCCTGTCATGCTGCACATCTCACTTGTACATCACGCAGCCTCTACGTTACTGCAGCTCACGCTGGAGCTCTCACCATCTCAGTTTGGCAAATGATCGATCGCTGGTTTTACAGCCCCTCTGAGAGGAAAGCTTCTAAATAACTGTGTGTGGTGAAGCTGCTGCTCAGTAAAACGAGCATAGTGTAGCTGATAAGAGGGAAGAGGAACTATGCCTCAGTATTCTTACTCATTCATTAGGCTGAGGTCAACACCTGAACATTGCTAGGCCGGCTTGATTTGATGACGACTTCCGCTACGAATCTACACCTCCTTAAGAGGTCCCCACTAACGCCTCCACATATGAAAAGTTGTCACAAACTGAATGAAAATATAGTTACATGAAGTGAAATGTGTCAAAACATACAACAAATTAAGCATTGAACTTTTATCTTTTCCTGAGGCAAGGATGACTGTCTCCACTCAGCAAGAGATAATGGAAGTGGGTCAGCTGCTGTTTGTGTTTGTACAAATGCTGTTTAGCTGCACTGTTACAAAGTCTAACAATATACTCTCTCTCTTACCGTCTTTTAGCTAATTTTATTTTATTTTAAATCCCACTTTACTGCTCCCCTTTGTGTCCCCTTTGGGAAATTTTAGTAAGGGCCAGATGTTTCCCTTTGGAGGAAATTTGTCAGATATCGTCTGCTGTAGCTTGTTTGTCATTATTCCACTTTTAGCTTATATATTAATCAACTTTAAAAGGAAATAAAGTACTGATGTTTACAACTCTATTTGCTGTCCCAAAATTGGTAAATATTAAATTAATCAACCAAAGTGAATGAATCATTAAAAGAAAAACTTGGTTTACATCTTTCTTCTCCAAGGGAATCCAGGTGTGGAGTCTTTGGGACCATGTGTTACCCAAACATTATATATTATAATGATAGATAGATAGATTTTCTTTATTTTGGGGGCACTTTCTAACAGAGAGGCAACTTCTATATGCTAAAAAATTGTTTAGGGATGTTTTTCAGAGTAAAACCATTAAATATTTGGGCGATCGTGGCTCAAGAGTTGGGTGTTCGTCTTGTAATCGGAAGGTTGCCGGTTCGAGCCCCGGCTCGGACAGTCTCGGTCGTTGTGTCCTTGGGCAAGACACTTCACCTGCCGCCTACTGGTGATGGCCAGAGGGGCCGATGGTGCGATATGGCAGCCTCGCTTCTGTCAGTCTGCCCCAGGGCAGCTGTGGCTATAACGGTAGCTGCCTCCACCAGTGTGTGAATGTGAGAGTGAATGAATAGTGGAATTGTAAAGCACTTTGAGGGGTCCCGAAAAGCGCTATATAAATGCAATCCATTATTATAACAGAAATTGTGTGTGTGTGTGTGTGTGGGGGGGAGGAGCATCAATTTCATGTCACCTGACATGGCTTATATTATACTGTGCAAAAGTGTTAAGTCTCCTCTCTTTTCTTTACATTTTGCTTGGAAAATTGTGACAAGGAGCAGCGATTTATATTAATGTGCAAACATACATGGAAATACAGTAAATAAGGAAAATAAAAAACAGAGTTTAAAATATTCTAAGGAGCCTGAAAGTCAGTGTTTGGTATGACCACCTTTCTTCTTCAGCATTGCATGAACTCTATGAAAGCAGCCTTCTTGTCTTCAGCAACAGTTCTCCAGGCTTCCTGAAGGACATTCAAAGCTCTTTGAACATTGGCTACCTTTTAAAAATGATCCCATACTGCTTCAGTAATGTTGAGATCCACGTGCTCTGGGGAGGCCAATCCATGTCTCATAGTGTTCCATTGTGTGTTTTCCTATTCAGGTTTGCTGTTACTGCATTGACAGTCTGTTTGGGATCACTGTCATGCTAAAAAAAAACCCACTGCCATCAGATACTTTCCAGGTGAGTCAAGACTTTTGCACAGCACTGCATTTTGGTGTGGCAGCAGACCACAAGTCAACACTGTCTGCTGAGGTCAAATGTGGACCAAGGAAAAAAGCAGATGTGACCCACATTTTGGTTAAACAGTCTGCTCTGTGTGTTCTGGCTTCAGCCAGACCAGGGGTGCCCAAGCAATCTGTGGCAGGGAGTTTGTTAATATTGCCAAGCAAACTGAAGAGGCACTTGAGCTCTTCTGTGGAAAACTTGGGCTTCAACAGAGCGGTGGATCTGAACCGAGACTATTTGTTGAACAGGATGAAACCTAGTGCAACTTATTGCAATGCAAAATGCAACAACTCCCGATGATCAAAAGTGCTTTGATCTGGCAACATAATCAAAAGAAGAGTTGATGACATGTCACGTCGAATGTCACGTTACAGTTATAACTACGTAGAATCGGTAACAATGTTCAGTTCTTACACTAACTGTCACGTGCCAGAGCATCTTTAAACCACAATGCTGCCGCTCATCCTCCTCTCTCCGTAAAAACACACACAACAGAAAGGAAGTGCTGTTTCAGAATCAAATCAAATTCCTGGAGGTCTTTATTGATTGGCAAGACCTATCAATTATCAATCAATGCCTTTAGCACACATTAACAGCTTTTCTTTTTAAAGCACACAGTCAGGCATTTTTTTATAGTTTCTGACTCACGGTGCTTGTAACATCTAACATCTTCAATTTTCTGCTCCTTGTGGAGTTAATGATGTATAATAACAAAGCTGGAGCTCTGAAACGGTGAAACTGATGGGAACAAAGTGCTTAATAAATATAAACTGAGCCTTTGACACAAAAAGAAAGAAAACAGAAAGAAAGCAGTTAGTGCAAAGTCATCCCATCTTAGCAAAAGTACATGATGTATATACACAAATATATGAAGTTGCTTATGCATACTATTGCCCATTGTGTAGTTCCTGGTAGGGAGGCCTTAGATATGGCAGGAGAACTGTCATTGATCTGCTGGTTACAGAATCCATTTAGCAAATTATGTTTTCAAACTGGCTGAACAGGATTGCCCACACAGCAAGATAATTTATGCAGATGCTCACACTGAGACAATTAGAACTGAGCATGATACTCGATGACGTTTCACAGCAACATTAATAAGAAAATGCAACAACACAAAAACTTGCACTCAGAAAGGCACTGTTTTTGTGGTCGGTCATAATAAAATAAAATCTAAAAACACTTACAAGACATCAAAAAAAGTTTTCTTAAAAAGATAAATATACTTTATACTAGAGTGCAAAATAGCAGCTCCCAAAGGGTGAGAGCTATAATTTCACACAGAAATTGATGATGGCAAGAAATATATGACAATAAACATTGACTTTACATTTCCAAAGCACAAAGCTACTTTAAGTCAATCCAGGCCTCATCAGCAAACAGTGAGTGCCTATCTACTGCTCCGTGAGGGAAAGGCCATTTACACCATATTTGTCTATCTGGTTTTTGAGCTA
This sequence comes from Maylandia zebra, assembly GCF_041146795.1. Taxonomy (NCBI): domain Eukaryota; kingdom Metazoa; phylum Chordata; class Actinopteri; order Cichliformes; family Cichlidae; genus Maylandia; species Maylandia zebra. The sequence goes on along the minus strand of NC_135188.1, from coordinate 2,436,709 downwards.
CAGGTTATCCAGTTCTAAAGTGACTTTTTTATGGGCGCCAACCATCTGCTTTTACAAGATACAATACAGATACAATGAGATTTTAAAACATCAATAAAAAATACAGATATGAGTAGGACACCCTAAATAATCCCCTTAGTGCCTTTGCACTCCTCTAAAATAGTTTGAGTTGGATTTAAATGTATTGTACAAAAACTGGAAAAATAAGTCTGTGAAGAGTTACAGGAACAGGCTGATACCACGTTGCATCTATTTCAGGGGTGTCGAACTCCAGGCCTCGAGGGCCGGTGTCCTGCAGGTTTTAGAGCTCACCCTGGGTCAACACACCTGAATCAAATGATCAGGTCATTCCCAGGCCTCTGGAGAACTTCAAGAGATGTTGAGGAGGTCATTTAGCCATTTGAATCAGCTGTGATGGATCAAGGACACATCTAAAACCTGCAGGACACCGGCCCTCGAGGCCTGGAGTTCGACACCTGTGATCTATTTTAAAGGTATATTTTGATATTGATATACGTTTAATCAATACCCATCAGTGTCTTATTAGGCTGTTAATGGGCTCTTTTTTTTCTTTTCTTTTTTTAAAGAAACAAGTAAACTTCCAAGTATCTGCACAGCAGTCATTCATAAATTCAGGAATTCTGAAGACTCGGAGTAGATCCTACGTAAAAAATAAATAAATAAAAATCCCACAGGGCCCACACGATCTGAAATGTTTACTCTAATCAAAAAAGAAAATAAAAAATCTAAATGCTTGTTAAAAAAAAAAACCAAACAACAACACAGGCTGTTGGCTGTTTGTTGTTAATACTACTCATGTAAAGTGATACAGGAAATGTGACCCACGTGTCACTACGACACAAACTTCAAAACAAGAGCAGTAATCACAAATTAACCACCTCCTATTACTAGTTTGAACTGATTTTTTTTATATGAATAAATGCATTAATATGTAGCTGCACAGTAATGAATTTAAACTGAATTTCTGTTATTACTGAGGCCTGTCTGCAGTACCTTCACAGCCCACCAGGGGGAAATGGCTACCCTGGGCTTTCTAAGGTACACAAGTTATTCCACTTTGATTAATTAATTGATTATTAATTCATGTTTTCCCATTGTTGCTTACAGATATTCATAGGAAGAGGCTTTGTGATGTTTGGATAGTTAGCTTAGCTGCTTGAATCCAGTTTTATGTTGATCTAAGCTAATCGGCTGCTCGAGGTAGAGCCAAATAGCTCCTAAAATGTCACCCTGCCATTTACAGCTGTCATAAAAAGTCAGAATGAAGATTAATGACAGAAATAAAATTAAGAGAGAGTTATTTATTTCCATCCATCAAATTTTCCCTGCTTTTATATCATCAGGGGAAAAAACAAAAAACAGGCTGGACTTCTAAGAAACATTTATGTAAGCCAGCTCTGTAATGTAACCATTATTAGGATCATTATTACAGAAAAATGCCACCAACCCAAAGACAGGCACTGACCACAACGCTTTAGAAAACACCTACACTGCAAGTCATACTTAAACATCAAGGCTCCACTGCACTGTGGCTCCCCCTCACAATTATCAAAACCTTACAGCCAGGAAAGTTGATTGTGTGCTCATATAATTCTTCAGATTAGCTTTTAAAAGGTGGTCGTCGACTGGCTGTACTCAGTCAGCTTTCACTCCCATAATCAGAATTTTTTCATGAACAGCTAATGTGTTGTTCACAGCCTTTGATGACTTCTCGGTCGCTTAGCGTCAGATTAAAAAAAAGAAAAAAAAAGTTAGTTTTCACTAAAACTGAATGAAATTGTTACAGGGGCCAAACAGTTTTTACGGTCTTTGCTGGAAAGCCAGGTGTTTCCAGGTTCATAATGAGGAGTGAAGGAGAGGCTGAGGCAGGCGAGAAGCCTTCTCACACCTGCTGCCCCCATTAGCCGACACAACTGCCTCATTGCACCTCATATTTCACCATATCCTTCCACCCAGCCGGAGTGTCAGCCTGGTAAGCGGCCAAACCAAACATGCTTCAGGAAGCGTTATGTCATCCGAAACTAATGGGCAGTATGTTTGAGGGAAAAATCAGTGGCAACACTTCAGCCAGCTGAAAATAACCATCTTGTTGGTAGTTGAGGTTCAGGATATTCAGCGTCAGTGTTGAGAAAGCTTAAGGGAAGCATTGAGAGTACAAAAGGGGAATGAGATTAAATAAAACTACAACGCCTGAGGAAAACTCCACAAGGAGATAAAAGCCACCAGCAGTGGCCCCAGTTGGCAATAATATTTCACGTGCAAACAAAACATTTTATTGGATTTATACAAGAACAACAAAAACCAGCTGAAATTTGCAGAGACGGACAAATTCTGACACTTAAATGCTGTATGAGCTGGAGAAAAGTGCACACTGTGAAAGTACTGCGTCAGAAGTCTAATTTCCTCAGTCTCAGCTAGCCCCTGACTTTGAACAGCTGCTCTATCTGAAATACAGTCACTGCATATTATTGCACTAAATTATACTGAGTGCATTCGGCAGTGCCAACATTTACATATTAGATTTACAGCTTTCGGTAACACGCTGTGGTACAGTTAGTGAGCCCTTAGAAGCAGCAAAACATGCAAACGTTAAGTGTGACAGGCAGAATATTGTCCGCCTTTAAAACTTATGAAACTAATGCACAGTTTCCAGCTGAGGCCACAATAACAGAGGAGGCCAGATAATATGTAAACGAGATAAACTTTTTCCACTGTGCTTTGCCAACTCAACTCACACCCACAGAAATGTCCCTCTGCCTCTATTGTTGTCTCTGCATCATTAATTCAGCTCCTCTGTATTTGGGAAAAAAATGAAAGGTATGTAATGATGGGTTTTTCTTTTTTGTTTTTGTCATGCAGCGCCTTCTGTGGACTTATTGGAAATAAAATCCATTACCGTCTGGTCCTTTCTGGTCTTTTTTGCTCTGGTGTTGACCAAGTCCTGCACGTATTCCCTTTTGTTTCATGTGCTGTCTGCGCCGTTATGTTTGTCATTCAGCATGCAGCTTGCACACTTTCCATTCAGATGCCGCCATTTAATATTTACTACTCCGAGTCTGCACGGTGCTCTACTTGCCATTTATTTCATGCATCCATTGAGTTTAATTGTATTTTTATTCCACGTTTCTTTGCTTCATTCTACCAATATGATGTGTTATTCTGCAATAGTCATGGCCCGGTTTTCCTACAGGGTTCATTAAAGTTTCATGTTTTCATTCTGTAAGTATTGGGCCATAAACACCGAATGACCTCGGTTAGAATAGATCAAATTGTGGGAAACCAGAGTCAGGGACATTTGACAGCACCCAGGGTAACTGTATTTGTGGATCAGTTTCACTATTATTCTTTAGATTAGACTCTTGATATGCACACAGACTCTAAAAGTAAATAATATTCTTTTAGATCATGTTTTATGTCTTTTACTGAAGCCACATATTCCACAGCACAGAGCCATTAGAAGATGAAAAGATGCTTCTCAGAGGGATCCTATTGCTATCATGACCTTCTAGCAAAGACCATTATGCAATAGTGACCCTTTAGATCAGTAATGATCACTAATAGGAACACTTCACACTTATGCTCTAATCACTGGAAGGTTCAGAGGCTTCAGGGAGCAGAGCAAAGGCTGGAATATTAGAATCTAAAAAACCTGCCAACTTTATTTAATAATGTATTTATGAATTAATGAAGCAACAAACGATCACAAGAGGAAATATCCATCTTTCATGATGTTTCGATGCAGAGAGGTCAAGAAAGATTACACATCTTTGTCATCTATGTCTGTGAGGGACCACCGTGAGAAACCCCAGAGCCCCAGGTCTTATAAAATCACTGAAAGCTATAAACATAGCGCCTCACCGTTACAGGTAAATCATATTTTACAGCTTGCAGCAGGAAGCGTAAGGAGCGAAAGAAGTCGCTGCTTTTGGTATAAACAAATGAATCTGCAGTGTCGCTGGTTTACAGTTGCACACTAGATAAAAAGCTTTGATGGAATTTACTCTGAAATGTTTTGGAAATCATTTTAAAGGTTTGCATCCCATAATCCGCCCTTTTATTAGGAACAGTCTGCTGCACAATATCGCTGTGCGCACAATTGTCCACAAAGAGCACATGGCACTAACACTGCTGACATTTAGCCTCTGCAAAATGTATCCACAAGAAGAAGATATGCAGCCATTCTAAACAAAAATATAAACTAAACGTGGAAAAATCTGCATCCCTCGGATTCATAACCAAGCTGCAACACTCTGAACATTGGGATGAAATTAAATCAATACAGTTCATGGATTTATTGCCAGAAACACTTATTTCTCTCTGCTGGAGAAAATGGGACTCACTACTGGAAACTGGTCACATTTGGGCATATCTGAATGAAAAGTACATCGGCTTTATGTTAGTGCTCTGCCACGCCTGTTTATCAGAGTGAAGAACCACATTAGTGTATGTACTACAAACAGGACCCAAAGATGGTGCACGAGTGGTTCAAAGTATGAACACAAAGCGAGCAGTGTCTGAAAAAACAAACCAATTTTGAGTCGCCAGCCTCTGGACCAGGGACAGTCTGAAGCCTCAAATCATAGTTTTATTTTTCCTGTTTCGAGCTGTTCTTTTGTCCAAGGTGAACTGATGTGTTATCAGGCAGTATCTTAGATTTAATTCCATCCAATCATTCCTTGCTCAGAATTTTATAGCCGGCTAAGAGTCTTGTTCTTTTTTTTTTTTCAGTACACTTGATTAGAGACATTCTTCACTTGCGTATGTATTTGCCATTCGTTTTCATTTCGCTGTATTTAAAGAGGTAAAATCCTAGTCTAGAGATTAAAAATTCATTACGGTTAGAGACCCGCCTACGAGGGCAGAATTAACAGCAACCTTTCTCTGGTTACGCTGTTCTTTAAAATAATAATATAAAAAAAATACTTAAGATGAATCACAGGAAATGTGAAGCAGGTGGTACAATACACACACAGCTCGTCTTGCAAAATGGGTTCAAGAGGTTTCATTAGGTTCAGTTTGGTGCTGATCACAGGCACTAATTTATACACCAAGAAAACCAATTTACACCCCCTAGTAGAGCGGTGTTATTCAATCAGGACAATCAGAGCTGTTGACAAGAAAGGATTAACGTAGTCCAGTTAAAGGAAATTGACAAGTGTCATGATGAAACAATTTAGGAAGACAGTTGAAAGAATTGATTTAAGCAATGGCTTGTCTGAATAAAATAATTTGATCAGTTGTAATTAAAGGTTATGACCTTGCCTGCTGAAGTACTGGGCAGCAATGGGAGAAATAACTGGCACTGGCTCACGACAAAGACATCTTTCAAGTGAAGAAGATGGCACAGTGTTAGCAGCTTGTCATTTAAAATGCATACACTGATTATTCAGGTTGCCTCTTCCTCCACTGTGAAACTCCAGTTACATTAGAAAACAGACTGATGGGATTAGTTTATCTGACTGTACTGCAACAGGTCTCAACACGGGTTCTTCTTTCAAGACGATGATGACAAACTTACATCCCCAAAGTCTCAAGTCAAAGAAACGTATGGCAGCGAAAGGAGTGATTGAGGAAAGTAAATTACATTTTAGAAGGTAAAACCTCAGGAACAACATGCCAGACACACTTTCTTCCTGTTCACTGCAGCAAATGTGTTCTCGATTTTCTCTACTTTAATTAATTCCTCCTCCTTGAGGTAATGATGGCTGTTTTCCCACAGCCTCTGAGACTGAGCGAGAGAGAGTCTCTTTCCTAGAATTTTTTTTTATCATTATCTGGTATAGGTCCACTAAATTATTAGCAGGACCTGGCTAAAGCCTGCTTCCACATGGTCCTAATACTGACAACTACTCTGGCACTCTGAATTGAATCTTGTTGCATCCCTGTGACTCTAATGACTCACTCCACTGTCCTGTCAATCTGTTACACTGGTAAAAGCCACAGTGAAGAGTGATTGGGGCGCTGTAATGGTCTTAGCACGCTGCTAATTGGATAACGTTGTTGAATGATATGTATGCAAACATGGCAAAGGGAGTGGACTTGAAAAAAAGCTTCCTGCCAAAAAAGAAATATAGAAAAGAAAAAGACATACAGCATATCACGTTCATGTAATATATAACACAAAAATATTTTTAAAGTTAATTTATGTTGAATTGTAGTATATACTTTAATTAGCCGAGATCCAATCAGCAAATGAATTCTACTTTCAAGTCACATCACATAACACCTTCACAATCCACGATTTGTCTGCTATTAATCAGCATCAGTGAATACTGATAAGATATTCCTCATTTGGGATTTCTGCACCCTTTCTTTTTGGTTTTCACAAACATAACATCTGCCAGCAAAAGGTTTAGGCTACAAGCTGAATGCAGTCGCGAAACTGCTTCCCCCCCCCCCCCTCACTTAACACCTGTTTGACGAGGAAAAACGCCGGATTCCTTACCTACAAAGAAACAACTCCTTTCCATTTCGTTCACCTTTCAAGACAAAATGAAAATGTAGCAGCAGACACGACCACGTCCGACGTACTATCCTGCCTGCCCGGAGAAAGAGAGAAAGAGAGAAAGAGAGAGAGACCGTGTCAGGTTATTTGCCGAGAGGGTATCCGGGGAAATGGAGCAGCTGCCAGCTGCAAATCTTTACTGAAAATACTAAATATTCCATATGTTAATTAAAGCCTTTAGACAATTTGTTTACTTCAATAAGAAAATGTACTCGTAATCTGTTATTAAGCACGGCTGCTTACTTGTTGCTTTCCGTTTTGTCTAACAAGCAGCCATAACCTGGAAACCTGAATTTCTACCTTCATGGCAATCTCTGCTGCACAGTTTTTTATATTTATGACTCACCTATTAACACCGGGAACAGATCATCAAACTATTCTGTCCAGTTTTCTCTGCGCACTTCATTTGTTGTCATAGAGACCAATCGCCAAGTCTGAGTGGCCTACAATAAAAATCAATCGAGGGGGGAAAGTGAATTAAATGAGCTGAACGTAAGGTAAGTGGGCTGAGGTAACTTCTTGAATAAGTGGAGCATTCACGGTGACGCCATGCAACCAGCAGTTTATATCTGTGTGTAATACACAATCGAGCCGCAAGGGGGCAGTAATCGCACATATGTTGAGCGTTATCCTTCTTGCCGTGCTGTGCGGCTTGACTAGCTGTTCAGGAAGCTTTGAAATATTCATGGGTGTAGCCTATATGCCAAGATTGAAGCCTCAGGGAGTACCTGGTCTTTTCAATACATCTATTGTCACACTTGTGCAAACAGGCGAATCAACACAATAAAACTGAGTGCTTGAGGTTAGTTTCGCAGGATGTAATCCGACGTAAGATAAGATAAGATAAGACAACCTTTATTAGTCCCACGCGTGGGAAATTTGTTACAAATTACAAAAACTTTCAAAGACTTTTTCTCTTATTTTGTCTGGCAATGAGTAAAAAGTGATTAACCCGACTTCACTGTAAAGATTTCTGCCCATCCTGCTACAGTAATGCACAATATTTTACTGCGTTTCAACAAATAGCTATTTTAAATTTAATCTGAATAAATAAATAAATAAATAAAAACTTTATTTGGCGTGTTGATGTAATGTACACATTAAAAGCAGAAATAAAGAAAATACACACATATACCCTCGAAATGTGTTGCCAGCATGCTTTGACTGTGATTAAATTATTAGGTACACATCTTACCATTTTGAGTACACCTTAGGATACGTCGTGTAGAGCTGTGTACCTGAAACAGTCGCTGGCCCTTTTATTGTGTGTGCAGTCTGTCTGATCTGTACACACACATTTAGCCTCAGCTGCCTCCCACAGTCTGTCTCCATTCTCTCCAGCTGCTCATTTTGACCACATAATTCTGGAACAAGTAAAAAAAATAATTTTCTTTGATATGTTGGTGAAGTTCATTGAACTCTTGACGCAGTGTCGTCCAGCTTCACATAGGCAAAAATAACTTGAGTTAAGAAGTCTTTTCTGGTTTTAATGCCCTTCGATTCTCAGATGTGTTTTTATTTCATTTTTTTAAGTATTTTTAGAAAATACATTTCAGATTTTAGTTTTTCTTCGTTATTCTGTGAAATAATCTGGGGGTTTTTGTACAGCTGCTTTTTAGACTTTATGATTTAATATAATCAAACTGGTTCATTAAATTAAGTTTCAGACACTTCAAGTATATCAGGTATGTTTCTAATCATTATTATTATTATTATTATTATTACTGCTGCCATGGGAGCGGAGGTGGGCTTTTACCGGTGTTTCTCGGGTTTGAATTCTCGCGAGATTTCGGTGTCTCAGTTACCTACACGTCCTGGATACTCCAGTTTCACTGTTGAGAAACATCATCATAGTAACCCGGGAAAGGCGACCTCGGAGGCGGGTGGCGACATTTCTTTGAAGGAATCTCACAGCGAAACACGGGAGACGTTGTTCTCTGGACTAACTCTGAAGCGATGGGTGAATGTAGAAAAAGGTTGCTGGCTTAATGACACTGGTTAACTAACTGACACTGGTTTTCCACATCGTTAGCTGATGCTAACGTTAGCAAACATACAGCTGAACGAAACTGAAGAAGTCACCCGGAGAACTTTGGATTTTCTTATCATGAGGATATCGACATAAATGCGGACATCTAGACGCACCGGATCGTTTCACTGAAGGTACATATTATTACTCTCCTAAAGCTGGAATAGCCAAGTACAATCATGATTTTCTAGTTAGCTAGCGTTATTATTCACTCTTTCGAGTTGGGGCTCCGACTATTCACTGGACCGAAGACATTACGCGGTACCTCATCTTTAAGTCGGATGGAGTTACAAACGTGATTTTTGAGCGCACGCAGAGTATATTGGACAACTTAACATAGTTATTATTAAAAACAATAATTATGTAAAATCCATAATACCGTGGGTTCTAAGTTAACACCCAATACGAGATATACGATTAGTTTTGTTGCCCCGTTGCTTGAGCGAATAATTCCTGGATACTGTTAGCTATATTCTTTTACAGAACAGTTTAAAGGTTTTTAACATTACTATCACTTCCTGTTTCGCATAGTTAATGTTTAACAGAATCGATAATAATAGGGGTGCTGTTAATACTGACTACAGATAGCGTTTGGGTATCTCCGGATGCGCTCAGTCTGAATTCGTCTATTTTGGGTACTCAGCGTTTTACAACTAGATGATATTTTTATTTGAAGGTAAGGTAAACTTATCGGCGCCGTATTCGGCGGCATAAATGCAACTCCAGGTGGCTCTAAAGAAACCAAAAACACAACTAAGATCGAGTCCTGATGATTTACGCTTAAGTCAATACAGCTCATGTAAAGTCGAAGATGGCCAATTATTTCCTCCTTGCTGAACGACTGAGGTGCTGTTAAGTAACCTTTTGCACACTAGTGACACGTGTGGTGTGAAGCTGCATTGCAGCAGTCAAGTCGGTGTTAGTGTTTTTGTAATACAGTTTCTTCCCGTTTGCGGCAGCACCGAGCCGCTGCTGCTGAAAGCCGCGTCAATCGGTTAACTAGAAGAAGTTATGTGCCATCTTGGATTTTACACGGCTTTAGTGGTGGAAACACCTCCAGTCTATCGGTGAAAGTGTTTTTGTCATTAAATTCTCACAGAGTATCCTCCTTTACTCCATTGATATGTTGCTAAAGAGTTTGATTTCTCTGTTGGAAGTTTGGGGTCTCAATATATTATCGTTTTCAAACTTTAGAAGTCCCAAATGTCTAAAAGCAGTGTGTTCCCTTATACAGGAATACAGGATCATTCAGGTATACAGTAATATTTTAAACTCTCTGGGTTTTACATTTAAGGTAATCGGCAGAATAAGTTCACTTTGGTTGTAATGCCCCTGTTATTTGGGTTAAACTTGTAAAAGAAAAAGAGAGTGTTTCACAAATGCTGGGGTGTGCAGTTTTTCTAAACTCAGCCAACGTCAGCATATTTCCGTAGTGAACGTGACAGCCCAGCAAAATGACATTTCCTTCTGAATTTACTAACTTTACAAAAAGTTTAATGTTTCAGAGTTTAGCTGCTCTTTGTGTGGCGTTTTGGATTCGCACAACAGCAAATACAGCGGTCTGTGGTAGAAAACAGTCTTTTAATAGAGTCGAGTGTATCCTATCAGTAATTTGTTTATGGCTCTGATAACAGAACAGGGAGGGCCACTGAAGAAGAGTGGATTTAGTTTTCTTCTTCTTTTTTCCTATCTCGCCCCAGGGCTGTGTCACGTGATTGTTATGAGGCAAAGGCATGACTTCTCAAGAATTCCTCATGACTCAACAAGTGTTAAATGTTAGTGCAAAACACCCTTAAGTGTCTCACTGACTAGACTTGACTCTCACAGATCTGTGCTGTAATTATCTGAATACATTGGCAACCATTAATGCTGTAGAGGAAGACTTTTTCCTACTCAGGATAAAACGGCTAACAGACTTGATATATGCAGTGCCTACCATTAAAGCAGACATGTGACTAGCATTACAGGTGTTTTGAGTAAACATCACATATCTGAGTTGTGCTTACATTTTAGGAATGTGAGGCTGTAGAACCAGTTTTAAATGGCAGAGTAGCAGAGTTATGCTGTTGCTGTGTGACAAATTGCATACCTCTGCCGAGCCATGACTACTTTGCATTTTAACTTGTTAATATGTTGGGTACGAACTGTAGTGCTTCATGTTTTTAAATCATTATTTGTCTGTCACTGACTTGTTTCAGTGTTGTTTTTAGTACTTTGTTCCTTGTTTTGGTTTCAGTCAACATTTTTGGTTTGGTTTTTGTGTGGATCTCACTTACAGTAATATATTTGGTAATTTGTTTAACTGCAGGTGAGTGGGAGAGATGAGGAGCAGCAGGAGGACTGAGGCATCTCTTAAAAGTTCTGCTCAGCACCTTTCTGATCATAATGTTGGCACAGGTGTGTAGAAGAATTTCCTTTTTAATTTTGGTGTTTTTGTTTTTTTGAAATACGAATTAATTTGACTTTTTGTAACCTAAATGGGTGATATGGGTTTTGGAATTTACATTTTATCTTCACTGTTACACTTTAACAGAGCTGACAGCTGCATGGAAAAGTTTGGCTCAGTCCAAAGTTGCTGTAAGTACAACTGAAATGGTTTTCTGTTGAAACTGTGCTTTTTGTAAGCTCTTCCTAAATCACTGTCTTTTTTGTAGAAGCAGAATTGAATTTGCAGTATGTGCGCAGTCTGACAATGGTATTTCCTCTTTGTAGTTGCGGCACATAGAAAATCGTATACAAGCAGCTCCAGGAACAGGAGTTATCCTGGACTCTGTCATTGACTCTAACAAGAAGAAATCCTCTAGGGCCCACCACAGAGGTGGGTTATTCTAAGATATAAAACTTGTTCTTTGTAAATTGTAGTATGGCTAATTGGGTTTTCCTTTTTTATTTTGGTATACTACAGTCTGAATACAAGGTCACTTGTGAGTTCTGTAATGATTTTTAATAAGATTGCTCTCTATGATAGATGGACGACAAGTTGATGACATCAGAGAGTCTTCAAAGCCCAGAGGTCGAAGTCAGCAGAGCCCAGAAAAGAGCAGCTCACGTAGCCCCTTGAGAAATACCACCCAGGACAGAAATGTCAGAAGAAACAACAGCGTGGAATTCAGGGAACCGCTGGCCTCGTACAGGTACGAATAATGAACTAAAATGCATTCATGAAACCTCGATTACCCTTTACAAAGCCGCCTGGCTGCTTTTGGCTATAAAATTATAACATAATTCTCATCTTTCTGGAACCATTTGAATTTTCTCTCTAGCCCAAAATGGTTGAGGAGTTGTGACATATTGTGAGATGCACATGGTATCTAGTTAATTGTGTGTGTGTGTGTGTGTGTGTGTGTGTGTGTGTGTGTGTGTGTGTGTGTGTGTGTGTGTGTACTATACAGTGCATAAGTTACTCGTATGTTACTAGTGTGAGAAACAGCATAGAATAGAAGATGCTAACAGCAAAGACTGAACTGCGGGACCAGCAGCTTTTTCTTTGTATGTTTGCAATAATTTTCTACGTCACTGCAGAGTGGGGTCAGGTGACTTACGGTAACACTTCCCACGAAGATGTTTTCCTACTCACCTTTTCTGTTTATGTACAATGTAACTGTTACTGGGAATCTTCTGTTGCACTTACGGTCACATAACCTGTCGTCAACTCAGTTAATGTTCACTTTGTCAGCCTGACTTGAAATGCTGTGTGTGTGTGTGTAGTGTACTCTCAGTGCAAGCAGAAAAAGGAGAAATTAGCAGTATGCAGTCTGATGTTACTCTAACACTGAGGTCAGAGCAGTGTCTTTATTTACATCCAGTAACTGGATGTAAATATCTTTTACATTTTATTTTACAGTGTTAGGAAAGCATTGACTAAGTCAAGCCTGATGCTGGTCCTTCAACATCTATAATGATTAATTCATTAACTCATTAAGTATTAACACTGACTGGTAGGTATCAATATTGTATGGGAAGTGGAAGGAGATGGATCAGACTTGGTTTTTTTTGCTATGTACTTAATGGTCCATGATACGTAGAAAGCATCACATACGATCTCATTGTGCACTGCGGGTAGTGTTAAAATTTATTACTAAAAATGAATTTATCCAAATCATTATTTTAGTGTGGTCAAAGGTTTTCACTTTTTCATCATTAAACATTTTGGTAGAGTCCATTTTTCCAGCCTTCTATAACCCATGGTCGCCAGTAAGTATGTTCTTCTGTAAACTCGGTGAGCAATGAATTAAAAGTAAATCTTGATCCTCTTCTTGATCCCATGTAATCTGATTTGTGTCCAGAGAGGCCACCCCACCACCACATCCTTCCTCTCAGCCAGAGGCCTACAGTCAGAAGTTGGTGCCAGCGTCTTTGTACCCATCCTCTCCTCCCCGCTCAGATTCTCTGCCCAGCCAGCTGGTCTACCAGAAACACACCATAGACAAGGAGGCTGACAAGGACCTAGACAGCACACGCTCCTCAGGTCGGGAGAGCACTGAGGTGCGCTACCTCAATGACCAGCCAGCCCTGGATAGCATAAGGACTAAGGAAAGCAGCCCCAAAGCACAAGTTGGCATGGATAGCCAACAGTCAAGCCCATGTATTGCTTCCACCCCAGGCTCTTTCCGACAAGAGGACAGCACGCCATCCACCAGTCCTGGTTCAGCTTCCCAGCGGTTGGAAAACCTAAGACGACATCAACCCGACAACAAGCTGGAGAAACTCAAAGAGCGTATTCGAAGGCAGAGACAACATCTGGAGGAGGCTGCAGAGAGGGAGAAGCTGATGGGGAATCTGGAACAGCCTTTAGCCACATTTGTTGAGACTAATGATGCTGGTACAAGCAACAAGCCGGCAGCCAAAATACGCAAAGTAGCAGCTGCACCACCTGCTCCCATATACAAAGGTATCTCCACTGTAGGATTGGTTCATCATCTTCAACCTTTCTGACAGATTTGAGTTGTATGGCAGGGAACATGATGCTGTGTTTTATTTAAACCATCATTTTATTCACAGGTTTCAACAGTACAGAGACAAAGATCCGGACTCCTGATGGGAAAGTTTGGAAGGAAGAGGACTTCCATAACCTCAGCAGAGAACTTTACAGAGACCTGTCAAAGCAGTTTGCTGGTAAACACAAAACACTCTTCATGTCATGATGTTTTTGTCTGAGCTTTGAAACACAACAGATTTATTGAAAACAGTAGTTAATTTAAATGTTTTTGGATTATGCATAAATCTAGATTTATGCACAGCCTTTGATTTACAATATCCCAGATGTTGAAATATTAGAATTGTCCCCGTCTGTTTGGCTTTATAGCTTATACTCTGTATGTGTTTTATGTCTTCAGAGAGCACCAGACACAGGCACCAACAGCAGAGGGAACAGAGAGCAGACAGGTCCAAAGAGAGGAGGCCTCCCAAAACCATTAGGAAGGTCCACAGAGCTGCCCCTGCCTCTGACCTAAATCCAAAACCAGGTACAATAATCCTCTTTTATGTGTGGGCAAACCCACCCCCTGATCTATTTTTAATTAGTGACAGTGGGAAAGCTAAGCAAGTGGAACAGTCTGGCAGGATTTTGTCACGGGTCAGTGAACTTGCTGCCAACCAAGAGCCTCAAATGTTGCACCATCTCTGTGGTACTTTCTCATTTCTTTGCTTTGCTCATTTCCTGTCTGCACTCTAAGTATATACAACGTTTCTTATGTACCTTTATTCCCTTGTATACAGTGGGGCAAAAAAGTATTTAGTCAGCCACCGATTGTGCAAGTTCCCCCACCTAAAATGATGACAGAGGTCAGTAATTTGCACCAGAGGTACACTTCAACTGTGAGAGACAGAATGTGAAAAAAAAATCCATGAATCCACATGGTAGGATTTGTAAAGAATTTATTCGTAAATCAGGGTGGAAAATAAGTATTTGGTCAATAACAAAAATACAACTCAATACTTTGTAACATAACCTTTGTTGGCAATAACAGAGGTCAAACGTTTACTATAGGTCTTTACCAGGTTTGCACACACAGTAGCTGGTATTTTGGCCCATTCCTCCATGCAGATCTTCTCGAGAGCAGTGATGTTTTGGGGCTGTCGCCGAGCAACACGGACTTTCAACTCCCGCCACAGATTTTCTATGGGGTTGAGGTCTGGAGACTGGCTAGGCCACTCCAGGACTTTCAAATGCTTCTTACGGAGCCACTCCTTTGTTGCCCGGGCGGTGTGTTTTGGATCATTGTCATGTTGGAAGACCCAGCCTCGTTTCATCTTCAAAGTTCTCACTGATGGAAGGAGGTTTTGGCTCAAAATCTCACGATACATGGCCCCATTCATTCTGTCCTTAACACGGATCAGTCGTCCTGTCCCCTTGGCAGAAAAACAGCCCCATAGCATGATGTTTCCACCCCCATGCTTCACAGTAGGTATGGTGTTCTTGGGATGCAACTCAGTATTCTTCTTCCTCCAAACACGACGAGTTGAGTTTATACCAAAAAGTTCTACTTTGGTTTCATCTGACCACATGACATTCTCCCAATCCTCTGCTGTATCATCCATGTGCTCTCTGGCAAACTTCAGACGGGCCTGGACATGCACTGGCTTCAGCAGCGGAACACGTCTGGCACTGCGGGATTTGATTCCCTGCCGTTGTAGTGTGTTACTGATGGTGACCTTTGTTACTTTGGTCCCAGCTCTCTGCAGGTCATTCACCAGGTCCCCCCGTGTGGTTCTGGGATCTTTGCTCACCGTTCTCATGATCATTTTGACCCCACGGGATGAGATCTTGCGTGGAGCCCCAGATCGAGGGAGATTATCAGTGGTCTTGTATGTCTTCCATTTTCTGATGATTGCTCCCACAGTTGATTTTTTCACACCAAGCTGCTTGCCTATTGTAGATTCACTCTTCCCAGTCTGGTGCAGGTCTACAATACACAAAGCTCTTTGGTCTTGGCCATGGCGGCGTTTGGAGTCTGACTGTTTGAGGCTGTGGACAGGTGTCTTTTATACAGATGAGTTCAAACAGGTGCCATTCATACAGGTAACGAGTGGGGGACAGAAAAGCTTCTTACAGAAGACGTTACAGGTCTGTGAGAGCCAGAGATTTTCCTTGTTTGAGGTGACCAAATACTTATTTTCCACCCTAATTTACAAATAAATTCTTTACAAATCCTACCATGTGGATTCATGGATTTTTTTTTTCACATTCTGTCTCTCACAGTTGAAGTGTACCTCTGGTGCAAATTACTGACCTCTGTCATCATTTTAAGTGGGGGAACTTGCACAATCGGTGGCTGACTAAATACTTTTTTTCCCCACTGTATGTATTCATAGATGTTCTTGTTGTTGCTTTACCCAGCACACTTGAGTTTCAGTTGAGTAGTGATTTCGATGCTTTCAAATATTAAACTTTTGGCTAGCATGTACACAATCAGAGTAATGTTACTGTTTTTTTAAATTGGTGTTGTTTACGTGCAAGCAGCCTGCCCAAACATCCTGCAAGTGTTTGTGCTTTAGTATTTAGTGTGTTCTTTTGATCTTTGTAGTTGTCTCTAACGTGTGTGTGTGTGTGTGTGTGTGTGTGTGTGTGTGTGTGTGTGTGTGTGTGTGTGTGTGTGTGTGTGTGTGTGTGTGTATGGCAGTGTATTGCTGGCTGCTGGTGCAGTGTTAAGACTCGAACCTCTCAAGAAATGTCCAGCATTTGTGACATGCAGTTTGTGGCCAGCTAGTAGCGTACAGACACCAGCATAGTAGAATTGTGCCCACACACACTGGCGAAACCTGATCATCGCAGAGCTTCACCCCTTCAATAAGTTGCCATCAAAAGTACACATTTAATGTGTCTGATTGTTATCCATCTTCAATAATTAGAATGTAATGTTAAGGTCTGCCTGACCAAAGTGTCCTATTACTGCTCAAAGAGTGCTAAATGATTATTTTTGTAGTGACAAAGGATGTACCACTTTGTTTTTGTTTTTTTTAATTTACAGTTATCATGGTAAAATCTTATTCTCAGCTGCTGTAATGAATCAAGAATGTAAAGGCAGCAACATTTTCAGAGAACTGGTTTGGAAGGAAGTTTTCTTTCGTCAGCGCGAAACTGAAAGGGTGGGACAGACAAGTTTGTCTCAGCTGTCACATACCTGTCTGTCTGCTGTTCATTATGTCTCTTTATAATAGACTCCTGTGTACATGTTTGGTTTTTGTGTGATTTCTTGTTTTAAGAGATCTGATTGGTCACCGTTTGAGCTTAATCTATCCTCATTAAAAGTGTTCTACATTATGGTATGGATAACCCACTAACCTTGCTTTGAGGTAATGGCCCTTTGATTTGTCAGCTATTGGTGCAGAATTAGCTTACTAAAGGTTAAGACACCAACTTCAGCTTTTTGACTCTAACTGGCATCCTGTTTCATGTAGTTCCTCTTTTTTCCACGGCAAAAATGAAAACGATGTTAAAAAAAAACACCCTAAAAGCCGTAAAAGATCTTTATCTTGTGTTCTAGCTCGCTTTGGTCTCGTGGTTTCTTCTCTTTCCTTCACGACTCTATAAATAGCCCTCTTAGATCTGTGGCCAGGTTCAGTGTGCTCTTTCACCCTGCACAAACAGCTGCTGGGTGAGCAGAAGTGCAGCTTCATTACCGGGAACTGCTCTTCACGAGAATTCAGGGTGGAGGGTGCTCTAGAGATTTCAGATAGAGGGACATTGCTTTTGTGCTGAGAGTGTTGTACCTGCTGTGTCACTAAAGCCAAGGAGGACAATATCCATTTTGGGATTTGGTTGTACTGCAAAATCAGTATTCTGCACTCATTGTTCCTTTGGTGCATCGACTCTTCCACACAGCAACTTAAGTGATTTGAAAAATAGACTTAGAGCAACTGCCTACATTTTTTTATTTATTTTTTTATTGTAATACTATTTGATTGAATAATCATTTAAATCCCACTAAAGGAAAGTCAGATTGCTGCTTGTCTTTCATTCTCTTAGCTGTGTGTCTATTCTGGTGATGGATATATAGATGCTTATGTTTCATGAGGCCAAGAGCAACTATACTCAGTATAGCAGCACACAGTCTCACGTGTGAACTTTGTTACTTTGCAGCGATCAGCCCTGCATCATGGCGAGAGGGCCAGAAGCTGGTGAAGATGGTACTAGGTCCAGTTCCTCAGCTGCCCAGAGAGGAGGACAGTCCACATGCGGCTGACTTATTGAGCCGAACAGGTGAGAACAGCAAGCTCTCACCTAACAGTAAAGAAGTTAAATTGAATAGCATAGAGACAGAAAAGATCATTAGAAGTCTATTAAGCATTAAAGACTCACCCACAGCGTGTCAGTGTGACTTTACTCAGTTGCTTGTAGAATAACTGAAGTGTAAAATAGGTTTTTAACCCTCTCGCACCTCCTCATTAAAAAAAAATGTACTGTTTTCAGTTGACTTAAATCTGCCTGTGTTAACTATGCCGCTTTAAGCCTTTTAACTCCTGAAATACATGGACATTTCTCGATGCTATTATCTGTGATAAAGTAGTTTGAAAATATTATAAGAAAATTCAAAGACGTATAGTTTCATTTGTCTGGAACATCTGACAGCAATGCAGAAAACCGAGCCTGCCAAAGGAATATCATTAAATAAAGTCCATAGCTTCTGCTGCACACTTGCAGTACACTTACATAAAGCCACACCTCACTCTGTCTTTGCTCGCTGTGTCTGTACTGGCCACCACTGACCAGAAGGAATAGAAATTGACTGGCTTTTCTGGTTGGATGCACAAGACATGACCTGATTTCCAGAGGCTGACCCAAGTGCATGCAGCATGTACCATGGGGATGGCAGGGGAGTGTTAACAAAAAAAAGTCTGGATTATATACGACATGGGAATCTTCGATTTGGCCCAGATTAGAGTTGCCATAGCATGCCTTCCCCTAAGCCTCATTTATTATGCTTATGCGTATGTCTGATGCTTCAGCTTAGGAATTTTTTAATCAGCTGTAGTCACATGTTGGAGGATCTCTCATTTTTCAAGCTGGGATGAACCTGTTTTTATTGATATTTATCATGAAATATTTCATTTTATTGGCATAGAAGGTCAAGTTGATATTACACTTATTAAACAGGAGTCTTTCTTGGTTGAAGTCATTTAACAACACACATTGTTTTAGTGTGCGTCATTGTTTACATCGTGAATGAATTACTGATATATCTGCTTTTCTGGAAATATTCACCAGATTCCCGCCACCGCTCAGATCTACGCTCAGAATCAAAGCGACGATCACGTCCAAACAGCACAGAGCGGCCGTGCAGTGGATTTCAGGGACAATCACAAAGCCACCTCACACCAACATCTATCCCTCAGTACAAGGTTCCAGGAGGGTTAAGCTCAGACCTGTTGTCAGCAGACATCCAGGGAATACTGGATGACCTTCAGCTGGAGTGCAAAGCAGCTGAGCAGGACGAGAGGGCCCGAAAAAGGTCCCGGGGTAGGAGAGGGGGCTCAGGGTCACGAACAAGGACGCCCGTCTCTACTTGGGGAACTACTGCGGCAGCAAACAGCTCATCGAGAGTTTGTCGCAGTGCCAGCCCCGTCCATCGTCCAGAAACTACCAACATAACTGACGCAAAGCACAAGAAAAGGCACTATGATGCAGATACAGTACGCCAGTACATTGCCCGGCAACAAGAAGAGAGAAAAAGGCGTCAGGCGGACGAGAAGAAGGCGATGAGGGAGGAATCGGAGAGGAGACACCAGAGACTGCAGGAGCTCTACAGGAAGCAAAGAGAGGTTGCTAGAACTGTGGCAATCCCCACTGAGACTCCCGTGGCCCCTGTACAAAAGCGACTACAAGAGACCTACAACAAACTGCTGATGGAGGAGGCCCAGCTGGGCGAAGGGGCCATGCAGACACTCCCTGCTATTCCTTCTACTCAGCTGGTAAGTATGGTCACAAAAACATGGTAATGTCATTTATACAAACATGGAAACTGCAAAAACAAAGATATGATCACTTATGTAGTGGAAAAATAAAACGAAAATAAGTGTTGTTGATGTATTCTTTTACAGAGACCGATGTACCAGCCCTCGGGAGAGTCGGACAAAGAGAACAAACGACTAGAGGCACCCCAGAGCCCATCAAGCAGTGACAGGTCTTTGAATGATCATCCACCACCTCCATTAACTAGGTACTTTCATGCTCATACCCAAGTACAAAACTGTGTTTACCTCTGTCACAAGTAACAAGCTCAGTACATTCAACACAAATAGACAACAACAGCCTGCCGGTACACACAGTCCTCTGTCTTCTTGAAATGATCTTTGTTTGATAACTAGAAAATCATCTGGCTTTTGAAAAAAATCCAGATGTTTGGTTTTATGAGCATCGCATGCAACAACCCACGAGTGTTTTATTACAGGAACAAACAAAAATAGTGCACGATAAAGAACATCTGCGATAAGTGACTGGAAATCAATAGCCTCATAGGCTGCTATCAGTTTTTTACATCTCTTACCACCAAAGTACAGGATGATTGTTTGGGATGCTGCGTTAAAAACATGAAGTGGGGGACTCTTTGAAACCATAACTACTGTCTGTGGAAGTTTTACCGTTTGCTTACCTTACCTACCAAGGGTGTTGCACTTAGATGTGTTTAGTCTTCTTTTGTCTTCTTACATTTTAAATAAAGGTTTTTTTGTCACAGGGTTGATCTTGATCTTGGAGTTGCCCCTTTGCCTCATCAAGAACGTTTGTACCCACCTGCTAGACCTTTGACTGGACCCAGCAGCACTGCTCAAGGATCGGACGATGACCGTCTCTTCTCTCAACTCTTAAGAATAGAGGCAGAAGTGGCTGCTAGTAACGGCATGAAAACCCTGCGACCAGCCACAGCCCCTTCCGGCAGGTCCCGGTCCAAAATGTCCCGCATCGAAGCCATCAAGGCCACAGCTGCATCCCTCTCTAACCGCATAGAAAGTGAGGCACGGAAGCTTGCTGGGGAAGGCATCAACTACGGTAATGCAACATCAATGGATATGGATACTGTTTTAGTGCCTAGGCCCTCTGTTCTTGTCGATGGATGGGCAGGAACGGCAGCACGTGACACAGAAAAAGATAACATGGCTCTGAGGATCCAGAAGATTTTGACTACCACAAATTATAGTTCATACAATGGCACAGCTCTTCCAGGAGCAGGCAGTCTGCATTCCTTCAGGGAGCAGAAGTTGAAGAATGGTAAACAGACTTCCGTTGATGTAATCGATCCCATCTTTAACAGTTACACACAAGAAAGGGGGGAGCTAGTCAATGGCTTGGAGAAGGAATCAAGAATGAATAAAATATCAGAAAGGAAACAAATTATGGACGAGGGGGAGAACAGGACAGATCTCCATGATTCGAGTGGTGGATCTATTAGTGAGGGTCCTCTTCTGAGTGAAGGGAGTTTTTCTGAGGATGAGCAAAGTCCTCCTCACCCCTCTAGATATAATTATGTACCTAGACCAGCAGATCGCCTGGAAGCGGCGGACTACTGTGCACGTCAAAGAAAGGATTACCAGCGACTGATGGAGTTCCAGCGGGAAGCAGAGAAATGCTCAGGCCTCAGCTTATCCTTTGCACAGCAGGACCAGGACAAAGCAGTTTGGGAAGAGCTGAACAAAGGAAGCCCTCTGAGCGTAATCAACATCTTCACTAAAAACCATCACAGCCACGTTAAAGGTGAGTTCACGTGTGACTATGCATATAATAGCTTCACATGATGCATTTAATATGAAAACCACAGTGGTCATATGTATGCAAAACACTAGCGGTCAGTTTAGATAAGGACGTGTGTGTTCTGTCTCCAACTTGTTCTTTAGTGAGTGATAGAAATGTGGAGAGGAATTCTCCCTCCGCCCATTCTGCGGCCTCTGGAAATGGACCTGGAGACGCAGCAGTCTATGAAGATGACTTTGTATCGTCACATAGCAGCAAAGCCAGTGGGCAAATAAAGAGAAGCTCCAATTCCCCCAGGTAACTGAAGACGTCTTCAAAGTCACCACTGGGTGGCATTCATGTCACACAGATGGTTTCTCCAGCACTCTCAGATACAAACATTTGTCCTCCTTTTTAGAGTAAAGACCAACTTTCAGGATCACTTTTGTTTCCTTGCTTTGTTTTTGTATGTGTCGTATCAAAGACCCTGAAACTGATTTAAAACTGGTCATCCGTGTGTCCTCACAAAGCTTTGACTTGATAAATAGAATCCTTATCATGTTATCCATATTTCCATGTATTATAGTAGAAGACAACATATTACTGTTGTCATGTGTGAGGAAGTGGGGTGTTGTGTCTGATTGTGTTATGTATTTCTGTAAATTTTGAGTTAACAGAACTCAGAATGGAGATATGCTCTTGATAGAAGTCCAATGCTCACGATTTCTTTCTGCACTCTTTGTTAGTGTGAATAATCACTTTGAAGAACTGATGAGGAGGTCACCTTATGAAAAAAGCACAGATTGCAGTCACTCCCACCATTCATCCTTTCAGTCATCCAATCACTCACAGCATCTTTCCTCTGGTTCAACACCTGCTTCCTCGCCCCTCTCCAGGCACTCTGCCAGAAAAAGAGGTGAGTTTTTTGTTTTTAAATTTTTGTAATGATTATTTTCTGACATGACCAGGTTGTAAACTTTTTTTTAATTAATACATTTAAGCTTATTAGCTGAATTTCAGTTAAACTGTCTTTGAAGTCATAAGTTGCAACAGAACAAAGCTTTGTCTCTTTGCAGGACCAGTATCAGATCAGAGTGACACCACTCTTGTAGAGGAGCAGAGGAGCTCTTGCTCTCCAGCCTCGGAAGCACTATCGTCTGAATCCAGAAAGGCAGGCTCGGACAAAAACTCTTCCCACACCCAGGCCAAGAGTGTCCACTCTAATGACACACTAGGGGAAGCTTCAGGCCATTCTCACCAACAGTAAGCTTATTTCAGTGCTATAAAGGCTGCAAATATGTCACCAGATATGTTAATCAGCAGATTTTTCTGTTAAGATCATTTCTAAGATATCCAACTGAAGTATGTACAGAACTGTTTGAGAGCAGGATGAATGGTGTGTACTGTTCATACAAATCTACGTTGCCCTCGCGTTCAGTTGTCTCTGGTATTTCCTTCCTGGTTTTTAGTAAGCTTTAATGCCACACTGCTTTTGTGTCGTGGGGGTTCTTCTGGCTTACAGTGACGCATCTATTTGCTGTCTGAATGTGGTAGGTTATAGGTGTATTTATATATATTTTTCATTTAGGATCACAGCATGAATATATTTCTTTATTTCTGGATGCAGTCCGGCTTCATAAATTAAAACATTTTATTATTTATTTTTTTCCTGGATGCAGGGCAAGTATGAAGTAAAATTTACATTAACCTGGGAAGCCACACACGAGCTACACTGTTTGCTTCCCAGAGTATTTCCAAACTAACCTAAACTTCTCTTAAAAATGTGCACTCAGGAATCATTTGGATATTTTCTGAACTAGGCAACCTCGGTTGTTGCTGTTCCAACCACTCTGAAATTTCCACTTGGCATATACTGTTATTTATTAACCAAAAGTAAATGTATTTAAGCATGACTAATTACTAAACTACACTTAGAGGAGCCTCAGTTGAGGCTGCCAGTCTAAGCAGTCTTGTGGTTTGCTGTTCTCTTGAGGGCCTGAGGGTTTAAGCAGCCGCGTAGTGCCCAGCAACAGGACCGCACTGTAGTTCAACCCAAGACAGAAAACACTGCTTATTTTGTTTTGGAGGCCCACAGGGTTGTTGATCGGGTCATTCAGCTTCACCACCGCTTGGGCCTGCTCCCAGAGAGAAGGAAAGAGACTTGTTTTCCTTCTAATCCCACTGTGCAGCAGTGATATTTGAGCCCCCTAATGGTACTCCAAAGCCCAGGTGGCAGATTCTTGGGATTCTGCACGGTCTGTGTGTCTTCAACAATAAAGGAAGAAACTTGTGAGAGAATTATAAACTTTTTATTATTAGTAATGCACTTTTCTTTTTTTTCTTTGACTCTGTAAGACAAAAACAGTTAAAAATGTTCTTAAGGGAAGTCACCCTCTGTAGTATTTTGACTTTTGACAAGATGCTTTCATGTCATTGTGCAGATTTTGATCAAAGGAAAAAAGTGCCACTGTCTTTTTTTTTTTTTTTGTACAGATTTAGAAAGTATTATTATTTTTTAGACGCTCCTTCTTTCTGAAGAAACGATTCATAATTGATAACTCTGACCTCTCACAGCAGCGCCTTTTTCTTTCTCACTTTCTCACCTTTGCTGGACCCGAGCTGTCTCGCTCTTTATCATTTTGCCATTCGGCTCCTGTTCTTCAGAATAGGCAACCATTTCTGTAAAACATGCTCTAGTGAATATTTGAAACTCTTATTTAAATATTTATACAATCTTGTACATGTAATGCCAGTTTCATAATGTCAATTTTGCAACAGTTTGTAAAAATATCGCATGCCTGCTTTTCCCACTTCCCCTTCTGTTCTCTATATCAAATAATGTATTAAAACATGTTGCTAACTATTACATTGACAAACCCCATATACTGATGATGTTTCATCGCTTTGTTATTGCAGGTCCAGATTGATTTCCTCTACTAGTTCTCCAATCCCCCGGTCTCTTCCAACAGTAGAATCTCCCAATGAGCTTTTGAGAAATGCGTCCAACCAGAACACAGGCACTTTAGCTCCTGGTGGTAGAGCAGAGACCAAGTCCACTGGTAAAAATAAAGTTCTTTTGCTTATTTATTTTATCTATTTTTATTTATGTCTAACTCCCTTCGTCTCTGCTTTCTCCCAGGTGAGCTACAGTATTCACCTGGTGTCCTGCAGCAGCGTATGGCAGCAGAACTCCATTATTTGGACTCAATTGAGGAGTCATTCAGACAGTTGGGGGATGTGGAAAGGTTAATGGGTGTGTCCATGGCACAGCAGGAGAGTGCATCGTTGGCCCAAATGCTCAAGGTAAAGTAGGAGATGTTTCCTATGAAATACTAATGTGATGATATATATTCAGATCAATTCAAATTTATTTACACAGCACCAAATCACAACAACAGTCGCCTCAAGGTGCTTTCAATTGTAAGGTGGACCCTACAATAATACATACAGAAAAAAAACAACAATCATATGACCCCCTATGAACAAGCACTTTGGCGACAGTGGGAAGGAAAAACTCCCTTTTAACAGGAAGAAACCTCCGGCAGAACCACGCTCAGGGAGGGGCGGGGCCATCTGCTGTTGTTGGGGTGAGAGAAGGAAGACAGGATAAAGACATGCTGTGGAAGAGAGACAGAGATATATATTAGCTGTGGCATTAATCTTTACCTATCAGAAGTTTCAAAGGATTACAAGTTACTTAGTTTCTATAATCTTTCTGGCTCATGAAATATGATTTGATGTTTTGAACACAGGTCAGTATTTAAATATCTTTTTCTTTAAGTTTTCTTTTTATTTCTAAATGTTGTATTAGTTGCAGCACCAGCTGGGGTGAAAACAAGAATATTACCTGCTGTTTTACTGTATTACACTTTATTGACCTACTCTGTGAACTTTGACCCTGCAGGCCAAGCAGCAGCGCCATGAACGTGAGCTCTATGAGCTGAAGATCAAGGCTGAACGAGAAGCTCTTGAGACAAAACTACAGCTGGAAGAAAACAGGCAGAGAGTGGCCAGGGTACTGCACACAATCAGCTCACAAGAACCAACAAAATGTTTATGTATTTGTGGATAATAGATTCAACGTTTGCTTTATAACCTTTTAATTTCCAACGTATGAGCGCTTTGATTTTCTGTCTGTGTAATGTATATGTATGTATATGGTTTTGTCCAGGCTCATATAGAACTGCAGGAAACCTTGGCAGCATCTCAAAAAAAGACTTTGGGAGGCCTCCAGGAATCAACTACTAAGATGATGACTCAACAGGCCGAGGCAGCGCAGTACACAGCCGATGCTGCCCGACACATCAAAGAGGTTAGCAATCAGTTCCCTCCTCCCTGCCTGGAAAAAGCCTGTGTCTTAATTGTACAGCAAAAGCTAATTGATTGTTGAAGAAGAGAAAAAGCATAACATCCAGCCTAAGAGTGACGAGGTCATACATTTTGATCGCCTTATTGTGTTTTACTTCATCAGATGACAGAACTAGTCCGGTCGCAGATGTCAGGATCTGTGGTTGTCCCTCCTGTTGCCACTGATTCCTCCACAGTGGAGCAAAGAAAAGAAAATGACACTTACTCGATGGAGCATCGACAGGATAACGTAGACTCTGACAGGTACACTCCAAACGATCACACTCACTTTCCTGTCAGTTTCTGATTTTTATATCCTTCGTAACAGCGATGGGCACGCAAAGCAAAAATGCTTTTGCAGGGAACCGCTTGACGAATTGAAGATTACCCTTCACCTCGTGTTATCACATGAGGTGCTGAGCCTTGATGCGGGCGATCGTTGGCAGTTCGTCTTGCAATCGGAAGGTTGCTGGTTCGAGCCCCGGCTTGGACAGTCTCGGTCGTTGTGTCCTTGGGCAAGACACTTCACCCGTTGCCTACTGGTGGTGGTCAGAGGGCCTGGTGGCGCCAGTGTCCGGCAGCCTCGCCTCTGTCAGTGCGGCCCAGGGTGGCTGTGGCTACAATGTAGCTTCATCACCAGTGTGTATATGTGTAGTTGACTGGATGTGTAAAGCGCTTTGGGGTCCTTAGGGACTAGAAAAGCGCTATACAAATACAGGCCATTTACCATTTGATCTATTTCACAGATCAAGTCCAGAGGACCCCAAGCTTAAGTGTTCATTAAGGTGTTTGTCACATAGATATAAAATAAGCTCAGAGATTAAGCTGGTGTCAAACACAAGGTGCTTAGTTTATGTAAAAATGTAGTTTGTTGTTGTTTTGGTTTACGTGATGAAAATGGTTTTATTTGTGTATGTTCATGTGTTAGACTTGTACATAGTTAAACATGTATGGATCAAATAATGTTGAATTCTGGGTATGGATTTGTAAGCAATGAAATTTAAAATAAGGGGGTAGAACAGGAAAAGTCTAAACTTCATCCTACTCCTCATCGAGCACACACATTCTGTAGACATGGATATATACATGAAAACTTGACGATTTTTAACTTTTGTTTTCTTTGTTATTTCAGTTATATTTGCATGTTCGAAATAAAAATTCTGTCGGCATGACTCTGCAAAGCTGTGGCAGACTTTTGACATGCTAGCTGTAACTGGTTTCACTATTGGACCCACCTTTGAACTGTTCAGATATTCACAGCTAAGCCTATCTCTAATAATATTAAACAACTAGTTGGACATGCATTAGGGTAACAACCCAAGTGTTGTCAACCCTTTTACCTCAAAGGCCTAAATTTAAAATCTTGTTCTCTTACAGCTTTCAGAGTGAACCATCAAACAGAAGGACCAGGTCAGAGGAGCCGCTGTCTTCACTGAGCACGAGTCATTCTGACTCGCTATCATTCAGGAAACCGAATCTCAGGTACCAGTCAGTCTCTTTATGCAGTGCCATGTCTGCAGGTTTTTCTTTTTTCATTATATTTGAGGAATACGAATTGAAACAAACCCACTCAATATGCCTTTTTTCCCTTCGCTCAGTGGATCTGCCTTAAGCAGCCAACACAGCCCATCACATCACTTATCAAACCATGAGAAGCAGATGAAAAAAGAGGCCATAGAGGGGAAATGGAGGAATAGTGGACTCGAGAAAAGGCCAAAACAGGAAGCAGCCAGCAGCTCCATAGAAGAGGAAGTTCTAGCAGCAGCAGCAAATGACTCCGTCTGCAGTGACAGTATTCCATCTGTACTGGATGAAAAAGGTAAAAGTTAAAAACTCGACATACATTTAAATTGTTTCTTTTCCCCGTGTAAACAGTCAGATGTTGATATCATCACTGTTAGAGGAAAATATAAAAACACGATGCCCACCTTTGATCTTTATCTAAAAAAAAACCCCCAAAACTTCACCCCGAGTTTCTTTTGGTCTCTGCCCCTTCAGGAGACAGTACATCTGTGGCCACAGAGTACTCGCTCAAGTTTGACGAGTCCATGACAGAAGACGAGATTGAAGAGCGTTCCTTCCGCTCTCTTCTGCCATCAGAGGCACATCGCCGGGGAACCATGGAGAAAAAATCCCGCCACCACGAGGAGTCAGAGGATGATGGAGCCAATCACAGCACATTGGTTTCAGGACCGGGGCTGCACAATTCTTTTAAGGTGAGAGTCCAAACACTGGCCAGCACAATCAGTTGATGCAGCTATGTAACTGAAATCATTTTTTACTTGTTCTTTACCTGTTCCTTACTGAACTTATGATTTCTCTTCCTTCTTAAATCTCACTGTCTTCTCATTTTCACGTTCTCCTGCAGTCACAGGACTCAAACATAGCCTTCTCTGGTGGACAGGACAGCTTTTCCCAGTTCACCATGGACATGGTTCGCCAGTACATGAAAGATGAGGAGGTAAGACTGCAGCACCAGAGCTCTCTGCTGCGTCTTCGCCAGAAAGCACTCAAGGAGAAGACCAGAACAGAGCTGGCCTGGCTAGAGCACCTGAAGAAGAAGCTGAGAGATAAGGGAGAGGATGACAAAATGCCACCAATCAGGAAGAAGCAGAGAGGCCTTCTCTTAAAGCTGCAGCAGGAGCAGGTACTGTGGATGGCAAAAGCACAGTTACATTGAGGGAGCTTCACTGAATGCTGTGGTGTTAACTTTTGCTACTAAGCAGTGTTCTCTCTCACTGTGCTCATTTTCTCAGGCTGAGATCAGGCGACTTCAGGAGGCCAACAAAGCTGCGAGGAAGGAAAGGCAGCTATTGCTGAAACAGCAGGAGGAGATTGAACGGATGAGAAACTCAACACTCAGGCTGAAGGAACGTCTCAAGTGTGCTGGGATTGAAGCGCCTCCTGTAAGTAGCTCAGTCATTTATCAGCTCCTGCAGAAGAACCAGCGAATTAAGGCGATTTCAGTTCAGTTCATGCTTTGTTCGTGACAGGTAGTCTTGAATAAACACAGGAAAAAAGCGTACATTCAACCAGACATGTTGGTGTGCTCATTTCTTTTCTTTTTTCCCTTGTTAATTCTCAATCTTTCTGCGTGTGTCGATCATCCTCTAGGAGACCCCGGTGTCAGAAACCCCAGGGTCTGAGCCAGCTTCCCCAGATATGAGGCATGCTGATGATAACCGCAGCCCCTCTCCCTCACTCTCTGTCTCTGGAAGTGAGACTAGCAGCATCATGCAGAAGCTCAAGAAGATGCGCTCTCACATGGATGAAAAGTAAGGACTTTAATTTAATCTTTATGGATTAACTGGGCTTGGCTGTCTCCTTATTGACAAGCCTCCCACTGAATGATAAGAATTCATGTATTCATTTATTTTTCAACTTAACTTTAGTTTTACTTTGATTAAAATCTGAATTGCTTTTAGTATGTGGCTGCAAAGACATCCCTCCATTAGTGCTATGTTCTTGGATAGCATAGCTTCATTAAAAAGAAAAGGTATCGTAGTTTATAAATGTCTTCTTTTTAATTCTAGTTTGACAGGATACAAAGCAGAGATGTACATTTACTGTGGGAGACCTTATCTAGCACTAATTGAAACAGTGGCATCTTTCTCTTGCTGCTCGGCGTGCTTCTCTTGCTGTTTTAAAGTGCTCGTCTCTTTAGCTTAGACGAGCAGCCACACACTCCCTCAGTACATCTTTGAGTTTCGATTTATATAAGCTACTTTGTAAAAAGCTCTCCTACTCATATGTTTGAAAGAAAGAAAGAACATCAGACAATAATCAAAGACCCTAAATATTTACAGTACCATTTAACCTTAGCACTGCAACATTCAGTTATATGTATGCCGTGTATTCCATAAAGTTTATTACACCCAATGACTCTCATATTGGCCATGGGCTTGCAGTAGCTGTAGGTCACCTAAAGCTTTAAACTTGGTCACCAGCTTTGGTCAGCTGACTGCAGAGCCTCTCAAATCTAGATGGTACAAACAAGTGTGAATTGTTCTGGGATTTATAATTTGCGTATAAGTGACAGACCAGCCTTCCATTACCCGTTTTCAGCAATTTTTAGGGCTTCAATTCTTCAAATAAAGGCTTACAACAAAAAACATCTGAGCAGTTTTACTGTGGTTTTGTTGTATAATGTTACAGGCTTCAGGCAGGTAATATAGTTTAATATAATCGGACCATTTAGACGACCTTTTCCCCGTTGTTCTCCAAATCTGCTGTTTTGTTAACAATGGCAAAAGCAATTGCACAAAAATACCCAGTAACAACTTCACCTAACGGTGTTAACCAACACTAATTAGTTTGACTGTCGTAGTTACAGATTAGTTTGTCATAACTGCCTCAGTAAGCAGGTTAGCCGGTAATGACATCCTGACAAACCCTCAAGGTTACCTTAACACACACACTGAGTCAAATGTTGATAAAAGGATTGTTACATGAGAAGTGGTGCTTTAAACGTAACAGCTTGACACCTCGGGTGCGATAAAACGACATTTTCTCACATCACTCTCTCCCTTTCTCTCTGCTTGTCTCTTTCCTCTGCGTCTTGTTCTGTTTTCTTTACATTACGTACGTGTGTCTGCGTGTGCGCTGTAAATGTATCCTCGTTTGTGTGGCTCTTTTGACTTTGTCTCTGCGTGCTTGTGTGTTGTAGACACTGTTCTCCTGTCCACTGCTTCTTCTCTGTGTTCACGGCCCATCACTGGGCCTCCCTCAGTGTCTGTCTTCCCAACCTTCACCCTAAATTCAGGCTCTTTATCTACAAGCAGTTGGTCAGGTACTGTACAGTGTTCTCTACCTATGCACCTAGCCCTGCCCTGCCCTGCCTCAACTCCACCCCCACCCCATGGAACATGCTTGTGTTTGTCCACTGGCACTGGGACCTTGGTGGGGTGGGATGGTGAATGATGTGTGCTGATATGTCTGAGGTTCTTTGTTGGGATATTTCAAGGTTTGTAACGTTCAGGATGGGCTTTTTCATGGGGACAGAGTTTGGATGAAAGCTTAAAGTGCCCAAGGAAAGCTGCTTTACTGAAATAAGCTAACCTTAAACATGTTTTTTTTTCTAGTCCTTGATATTTGTGGCATCAGCAAGACAAAAAAATCCAGTGTTACCAGAGAAGGTATTAAAGCACACTGGTCGAGTGTAAAACAATAAACACGAGGGAAAATTGGGAAATAGAAACCTTTTGATTTGCGATGGTCAAAGGTTATGTTATTTAGTAGGAGCCTTCCTTGCTGGATGGGAATCTCAGACTTAAAACTGGGATTTCACTAATTTGTGTCATGTTTAATTTACAACTCTTTCCCTCCTCCTTGCCTCTTGGAATGAATTAGCGAAATTTGCAGTGGAAATTATTCTTTACATTGTGGCTTCTAGCTGAGAGCTGCAGCCTAGTTATCAAAATAAAATGTTTGGAAATGAAACCGCACAGTGACATTGAAGTAAAGGAGTTTTCAGAGAAAAGACCAGAGATGGAGTGGTTTATCTCTTTAATGAGCCCAGTAAATCTTAACTAGCGCTTTTATTATGTAACTGTTGCATAGGATGGGATAATAAGTACAGATGGTCATTGGCTCTAATAGAGTTTGGGAAGGCACTAAAGAATCTCCCCAGTCTTGGTCTTTAGTATCTGGGCTGTCATCAGTATAAATTAGGTCAAGAGAAAGGCTTCTAAATTAGATCAAGGCTAAATAATACTGCACTGTAATGGCACCCATAGCTGTGGGAGACCATATTACAAAACAGCTATACCTGACTGCGCTTTATTTTGACAGATATTTGTACGTGTTAGTGTCCCTGATATACATTGAATTGAAGAATTAAACGGTCTTCTTGCTTTGCGAGACAACAAAACTATTCTTTGAGTTGTTATTCTGATATATAAGGAGGTGGAGGAACGTAAAGGAACACTCGGAGACTGAAGAATTTGTTCTTAGGACTTAAAAAAATCATATTTAAACTGCTTAGTGTGTGTGTGTGTGACTATGCTTATTGCTCCCTGGGTTTGAATCTGATGCATGAATCTGACATCTTTACTATTATCTTCCTTCTCCTCTTTTCTCCTAAGGGACATTTCATCACTTATTGTATATAATGGGTACTTGTACATATCTGTATTTGGATGATTATTCTGGGCATGTGTGGGATGTGTGTTTTAATTCTGTGTGCGCTGGACAAAAGTTTGAGTTGAGTTTGCAGTAATAACTGAATGTCAAGGTGATTCTGGGTTTGCTTGCTTCTGCAGGTCATATTTAACCTTTTCTAATGCTCAGTGTATTTGTACTGCTTCTCTTCAACTCTCTTCCTTCATCTTCCTCCTCTCTGCCATTCTCATCTCTTTTTTTTTTTTTTTAACCGTTCTTCCACTTCCTCTTCATCACTTTATTCTTTCCCATTTCTTCCTTTCCATCCACCTCTGTAGGTTCCTGACCAAACGAGAACAACAGCTGATGCAAAGACGTCACCACGCTGAAGAGCTGCTACAATGGAAGCAGCAACTGGACAAGGAGGAGGCAGAGGTCCGTAGGATGGAGAAAGAGGCCCTGGCTGCATGGGACCAGAAAACACTTCGGGACAATCATCTTGACGTGTCAGAGGGACAGGAAAAGGACATCTCTGATATAAGCTCCCACCTCAGTCACCGCCGCAGCTCAGAGCCCAGAACTGACAGCGAGAAAGGTGAAGCTGCCGAATTTTCTTATTTTCAAGTGTAGAACATGGTTTAACCGGAAAATAACAACGTAATGGGATTTAAAAAATACACAGTGTGGTGTGGGAGTAAGAGTAAAATACATAACAATGTTGATTTGTTTCATTTTTCAGAGGATGTTAGCGAGGGCGACTGTTCGTCAGTGACACCTGAGTCCAGTATGCACACGGAGGGACCGGCTCCACCTGCCTCAGTCTCTGAAATAACTTTGGCCTCTGTCCAGGGCAGCCCTGCAAATTACACCCAGGACTTCACTTCAGCATCACAATCACCTGCAAGTCAACTGCATGTAATGGATTTTGTATTTTTAGCGTTTTTGTATTTTATTGTTTCAACTAATTGCTTTGATACTCACTGTAGTTTTTGGGGTTTTGAACACACATCTGTGTACAGGAGAAAGAATCTTATAGCTGCGTTTTTTCCTCTGCTGTACTTCTTGAGGATTAGGAAAAGGGTTCATAAGCCTTACTTAATTTACTGTGACTGTAAAATATTAATGTAAGCATACGATCTGTTGACTGTGATGTCATGTGACATGTCCTGAAGTAGTGTTCCTCTGTCTTCCCATCTAGTCTAATGCTCCTGAAGGCAGCCACAGCCCTGCTGCATCTCCTTCAGAGGGCAGCAGTAAAACAAAGATGCAGCTCCGCTCCACCGCCCGGACACTTATCCGCCCCTGCACTCAGCCCACCGACCCTCCAATGGCCACCCAGTCTGGTGAGTTACTAGTGTGCAAAACCCACGCTGAGATTATAACGCTTTTGGAGTGTGAAATTCTTCCCGACAGTTTTTAGAGACGAAAGGATGGGTAAAGCAGACAGCTGACATAATGCAGCTATATTGCTGGCGCTGTGTAGGCAGGAAGAATGTGATGATGCCAGAAATGCATTATGCAACCACTTCCCTGCTCCCTAACAAGCTTAACTGTGTGATAGGAGACGGGAACTCCTTGCATTGCACTTTATCGTACCAGTGCAAACTGTTGTGCTGGCCTCGTGTTGTAGCTGAGTGTGCTTTATTCATTTCCAGGTCACTTTTTAAATGTTTTCAATACTCTTTTTGTTCAGTGTGTTTATGGAAATGAACTTTACACATTCCCGGTAAAGAAAATGTACAGTAATCCCCAAAGAAATGTGTTAGTGTTTGAGTGGGCTAAAGGTTGGATTACCCGTTGCTAATCAGAGGTCTGGCACCATTTTCACATTGTAGTTGTGATTTGTCATGTACATTTTTCTTTAGAAACCATTTCAGACCAGAGTGACATAGAGAGCCGTATCAAGGCGCTCAAGGAAGAACTCAAAAAACGTAAGTTAATGGCCTCCGAGCTAAAGAAGGAGCAGAAGAAGCGACATAAGGAGCGGCTGAAGGCAGAGGAGGCGAGTCTGTTGAAACAGCTGGAGGTAAACATGATGTGTAAACTACATTTAAACATCCAGTTAGATTTGAATAATTTCTTTTCTTCTATGGACGTTTACTTGTGCGTGTATTCTTATCTCTGCTATCATTCTGTGTTTTATTTTGATTTTACAGAACTATAACAACTTCATTGAGAAAACTAAGGCAGACCTTAACAAAGAGCCAGACTTAACACTTGATACCAACTCCCAGATCAACGAGTCCAACTCTGTTTTAGAGCATCTTCCATCTTCACACAGGTACAGAGAATAATAATGATATTTTTCTACATAATTTTCAAATGAATGGTGTGCAGTTAAAAATAAATGCTTGTTTCTCAGGTCTGAACTCATCAAAATCTCAGAGTCTGAAAGGACACAAATTGATGCATCATTAGATCATCGTGAGTGTTTTAAAGTCATCATAATAAATACTTTATTATAATAAATAGAATACGTGGAGTGTTTATTCAAAATGTGTTTTCACAAATATTTTCCAGTAATAATGCGGCTCTCCCAACTCTTATGACAGATGCCTTTCCTAAGCCACATCTAAGTAGATCCACTTCAGTGCCTGGAGACGTGTCTGCTGAGGCGCCTCAAAGAGTCACTCCGGGTGTGGCAATATCCGGCAGCCCAGAAAGTCCAACCTCAGGACAGAGGAATCATCAGTCTACAGAAGATCTTATTAGGCAGCACTCCACAGAAGACAAGTCAGAACATGCAGATGAGAATATTGTGTCTGATTATAGATCTGATATTCAGGAAGAGCTGGAGGTGGAAATAAGCTCCAGAGTTGAGGATGAACAAACTCAGCATCTTCTAAAACTGGAAAATGAAGACAGACTTGACTCTCAGGAGAGGTTGCCTACATCTAAATGTGTTTCCTCTTCTGTGGATGAAGAAGAACAACATTCATCAACTGTTGGCCTTGAACAGGGAAATCAGATGAAGCAGAGTGAAGTATCTGATGTAGAGGAACCTTTACAGCCATACGTTATTGCCTCTAGTCAGCCACATTCAGCGGTAGCGGACCTCAAAACCTCAGCGCATCAAAACTACAGCTCTGCATCTGTTGACCAGGCCCAATCCCCAAACTCAGATGCTTTTGGTTCAATGAAGGAGGCTTCCATAAAAGACACTGAGGCTTCTCCAGTAGCAGATGGTTATCACGATGACTTTGAGTCATCAGTGGATTCTTCATCCAAGGAAGAACATCATAGTTCCAAGGCTGAGTCTCAGACCTCCCACGTTTCCTCCCATGAAATCAAGGGTTCAAGAAAAGACGCATCTAGCAGGGGCCTGGCATTTGACAGCCCGGATGAAGTTGTAGAGGAAGAAATAGCTGAAGATCTGAGTCACCATTCTGGCATCAGTGTGCCTAGCCATAAATCCGGAAGACTGCTGGATCTCAATAAGCAGGCAGTAGATTTTAAACGGGACAATGAGAGCTTTAATTCCAGACACTCACCAACCATCTATTCTCTGCAGGTCCCCCTCTCTCCTGTTATAGATGAAATGCCGGATTTTTACATTGGAGACCGAGTTCTTGTTGGTGGTGTTCAGCCCGGCACTTTGCGATTCAAAGGTCCAACCAGCTTCGCCAATGGTTTCTGGGCAGGGGTTGAGCTGGACAAGTCTGAAGGGAGCAACAATGGCACTTACGATGGAGTAGTATACTTTGAGTGTGACGAGCGCCATGGTATATTCGCTCCACCAGACAAAATCTCACACCTCCCAGACAAGTTTGAGCTCTACACCGATACCACAGAAGATGAGGACTCGTTCTTTGATGACTTGTCAGATAAAGATAGAAATGAACCTAAAACTAAGGAAGACAATTTCCAAATGCAAGAAAATCTCAACAGGGAAAATGAACAGACCTCTCACAAGGAGACTGGGTCAAATGATAAGAAGGAAACTGATGGCTCTGTTCTCAAGAGCCAGGATCCACATTGGGACAGGCCCCAGCTCAATTCACAACATCACAAAGAATCTAAACATCAATTTTCTGATGAGAACATTAAGGACATGATGTTGAATTCTGAAGATGCATCGCACACTCTCATCATCTCTGACTTGGATAAAACAGGTCAGGTGATGGAGAGTAAAAAGGAGATTACAGCCCTTGTTGAAAAAGAAGACGTAGAGTCACATGATGATAAGAGGAAAGAAAAGGACAAGGATTTTCTGGACACAGTTGCAGACAGGCTTGTCAACAACTTTGTGGAAGACGCTCTTAAACAGTGTGCTGAAATTAAAAGGGCGAAAGAGCAGAAGATTGAAGCTGCCAAGCAGATGAATGGAGACCTGTTTGGTGAAAATGAAGAAGAAGAAGAAAAATGGAAATCTACAGTGGATCAAAAAGATGATCTCCCCTTCTTTCTCCCAGTTGAAAAGGAGGAACTGTCCTCTCCAGAACTGTGTAACCGACCGGTGAGTCTAACCGTTTAATAGCAGATTATTTAATTTCCGCTTCTTTGTTTTGTAATGAGTTGTGGATAAAAATAATAATAAGCTCAAAGCAGTCAGCTAACCGCTGGCAGTGATGACATCAAGATAGTAACTTGTTTATTTGAGCCTGTCCTCGGGATTTGTTCAGCCAAAGTCCAACTTTATATTGACAGACTTCATTGAATTTGGTGGTCGGTGCTGAAGCCTTTGTGAAATATTTGTAAGCAAAATTGACACTAAAATGCAAAACCGAAACTTATTGTAGGCCTCGTGGTGTGATGTTGCAATCAGATGTTAATATTTATGCAAATCTAGAATTGAATGTAAGCTTGATGTTGATGTTGTCCTTTTTTATTTTTACTTTTTCAACACAGGAGAGTCCAGTGTTAGGAGCCATTGGTCAAGAAGAGCTCGCCAAGCGTCTAGCAGAGCTGGAACTGAGCCGTGAACTGCTCGATGACCTCGGTGATGATCAGGACTGGTTTGATGAAGACTTTGGCCTTAGCTCCCGCAGGAAACAGCAGAAACTCAAAGAGGAAGAGGCACGACTGGGAGCGGGATTTGGGAGATCTAGCTCATCAGCTGGCCCAGCTATGGGGGAAATGGGTCCGTCATCAGGTGGAGAACCCCAGGTAAAGACGCCACCTAGACCGGAGCTGCCTCTCCCCTTGCCTCCTAAACTACCTGAGCAGCCTGCCATGGTGGTACCCCACTCAGCTGTAGAGGTGGAGAAGATGGTCCATGCTGCCACACGGGAGCTCTGGGACAGCTTTGACCTCGGGAACAAGGGAACGCTCACTCATGGGCAGCTGCTAAGTCCACAACCTTCACTAGAATACCTTGGCAAAGAGGACAGCACCCAGAACCAGGAGTCGCTGTCCATTCGCAGCTACAGAAAGGTATAAATAAGACGTGTGGACCCATGAAAATGTCAGTCATGTTTTTAAAGCTCCAAAGCTGGCTTTGGGCTAAACCACCTAAATTGAGGTTATTCTACTTGAGAAGCTTTATTTATGTAAATTTCATACAGTACTTCATATTTTTACCTGTGCTCTTTTCTCAGGCTGTGTATGACTTAACGTGGGAGATCCTTCAGGAGATCTATGCTGAAGACCCCAATACTAATCAGCCTCAGTGGGTCAAACCGCGTCGAGTGAAGTCCTCTTCATTTCACAAAGTCAGGACACCGGGAGACATCAAGAAGATCCAGGTAAAAGAACGATGGCAGCAACACTGAGAGAAACTGTTGAACAGTGACAATAATGATGCTGTAGTGATGTTGACTGTTGATATTTTTGACTATAAAATAATTACATTTTTGTGAAATTGTTTCATAGTTGACTTATGTTCTATAATCCTTTTCATGAGCATTACTTTTAGTGGCCTTTGACCACCAAATTAGAAATTCTTAATAAGGATTTTACAGTCACTCAAATCCAGCATCGCGACTAACATGTTTTTTGTCCCCCTTATGCTGTTTCTCAGGAGTTCATCACAGAAGAAGTACTGAAGCTTTATGGTCTGACAAAAGACCAGAACCAGAAGAACGACTGGCAGAAGATGCTCAAGTTTGGAAGAAAGAAGCGAGACAGAGTCGATCACATACTGGTAGGCCCCCGAATTCCATTTGCATTTCTCTGTGGCCCAAACGGAGCATCTTGTAAATGTTGCCTTTTTCATTTTTAGAAGTAAACACATGAGAAATGATTTTATTTCCACTAAATAACAGCAACAGCTTTAAAGAGGTAATAGGATTACTTAGAGTTAGGAAAACATGCATTGCAGATTAGAGTCTTTAATGATTTATTAAAATTACAGGAAGTTGAACATAATCTGCCTGAAAAGCTTCATACTGCGATGGTTTATTTCAGGTGGTGCAGGTTCATTTAATGTCTTTAGAGAAGAGGAGCAATTTTAAGCAGGAGAAGTGCTCCACACAGGCCATTTTCCACAACAGGAACTGTCAGATGGTTTTTGGAAAGCCTAAACCATTTTCCCACCAGCTTAATTCCCTCGTTTACAACTGCAAAATGAAAATGTGAGAAAGTTCTACTTTTAGGGGTCTTCATTTTCATTTTGCAATCAAAAGAGGGGATTAACCTGGTGGGAACATACACAAATGTGGTTATCCTCTCAGAGGAAACTATGTGAAACCAGATAGAATAAATAGAAAAGAGATGCTAAGATGTGAAAATGGATTGATGAGGATTTTTTGCTTTAGTGGTTGAGCCAAACAATGGTGTTAATAAAGACACTGTGACTCTGATTGTTTTACAGTAGCTATGGTCCAGTTCTCTGTGAGGAGGTGCAGCTTGTTACCACAGGGCAGGTTATAAGCAGCGAGTCCACTGTTGCTGCTTTGTGTTTGTTTCTTTACCGGCCGTCACACAGACGTGTGTTTGAAGAGATTGGGGGGGAAGTAGTAAGACTGATTGCTAAGTTTTTATAAGGAGAGAACATGAACGAGAGTTTGCTTTCCACGGTCCTGTGCAACAGCTGTGTCAGCAGGCTGACTTGATAATCTTTATGAGCCTTCACCAAAGTGGAAACACAAACAGTGGAACCTTTTGGCTCCATGGAAATGACTCCTGAGAGGAAAGGTCCAGATGGATAGATGTGCTCGGACGAAGGTTTTGGGCAGATATTTAAAACAAACAGTTGTTTTATTTGTTTTTAATTTATTTATTCCCCTTTTGTGCCAAGAAAGCAAAGAAATTATTGTAAAGTCTTTCAGCTCTTTATCATGCTATGTTTTAATGTTTAGCCAGGATAACAGACAAACCAAATGCTGGTTTACATAAACACAGAACATTAACTTTTTATCTTCGCTCCCTGAAATGTCTCTGATGTTATTTGTGTGGTGCCAACCACGGTGTTTGTCACCTCAGACTACTTTACATAGTAGTAAGATTACTGCGTTACTATATATTCTTTGTCATAGGGACAGCTGTCAGTCACTGTGCTTCTGTAGTAAAACCAGTTTTTCTCTCTCTCAGGTTCAGGAACTCCACGAGGAGGAGGCCCAGTGGGTCAACTATGACGAGGACGAGCTGTTTGTCAAAATGCAGCTAGCAGACAGCATCTTCGATTCTTTACTGAAGGACACAGTGAATGTGCTCACACTCATTTCTGACAAGAGAGCCAACAGAGACACGCTCTCCTGATGGCGTTCTGCTTGAGTTTAAACTACAACTTCTAGCTCAATCCTGTTCTTTCCCCACCACGGTGAACTCCAGCCAACTGTCGCTGCTCGGGCTTCCACCAGCTGATGTGCCAACAGCAACCCTCTGATGCCTTCAGTCTCAGTATTACCTCGCAGCTAAACAAATTGTCCTTAGTTCTCCAACATTCATTCGCTGAATCGCATCAGCTGACTGTAATAGCGACAACGGTCGCGCTCAAAACGCCTCTTGAGCAATCCCGCCCTCTAAAACCTTAACACGAGTCTGAGCTCTCGCCTGGACCGGCCGTTTTGCAGACTGTTGATGATGATGAGATGGACTGTGCCATTTGCAAGCATGCGAAGGTCCATGAATGCTGCTAAGTGATCGTTTTGTCGTGGACTTTGGAATAACATCCACTCAGAACAGTAGTAGATAATTCTTTTGAATTGTAAATCTTTAGGTAAATGTGTATATATGTGGATTCAAAAATTGTAGTAGAACAACAAATGAGCAATATAACGTGCAGTCTGGTTTGACAGTGATACATTATAGCCTTGGCTTTGTAATGCAGCACATTGAAACTAAACAGGTTAAAGTACCAACTCTAAGCTTTAATTTGTAGGTTTCACATCCAGACCCAGTGATCTGGGGGGGTAATTGCAGCTCGTTTTATTCACAGTCCTCTTTGCAGGGTTCTGTAAGTTTGCCTTAACCGCTGTAGCTCTTGCTTGTTTACGGGGACTTTTAGATCACTTTCTGGTCTTTGGCAAATACAGCACCTCCTTAGTTGGCATTGGGTCAAGTGATTTGCCTACCAGTAATGATAAAATTCAACTCTTTGGCTCACAAAGCTCATGGTTTGCTTTGACTGCAGGTTTACTAAAGGCTTGCTCCACGTTCTGTCTGTGAAAAAGTATTTCAGCCATTACAGTTTAAAGACCATCAAACGCCTTTAAAGCAGAGAGTTGGGGCTTTAAATAGTCAGTGCTGTATTACAAATCTAGAGTTGCAACACTTGGTCTCTGATCAGATCTGGACAGACTTTGCTGTGTTGGACCGCTGAGTTCAAAGAGTCTATGAAACATGTTTGCTTCCTTAGTTATTTATTGCGTGAAAATGTTTAATTAGAGGCACAAAGAACATTCAGAATTGTAAATGATCTTGTAAGTAAACATACAGAGAAGAGCTCCTTTAAACTTTGTGTAAAGAAAGTCTAACATTGTTGTAAAAGCACAAATAAAAAATGTGAATATGGCAATACATTAGGGAGGAGAATCCAGGCAGAGAAGATGGAGAAATGTGTTTTAAATATTTAAAGTCGTTCTCTTAATAATCGATTGAAACTGTTTGTCTAAACTGTGTGACTTTTTATTGTGGCCACAGCTGTCCAGTCGATCAACAGTGCGTTCCTCTTCTGTGCTGTATGCTAACTTTAGGAAGCATGTTCACATTGTAGCACAGTGTTGACCACACAGAGAAACCTTATCAACTGGTTCCTCTATGTGGTAGGTGTGAACGCAACCGACACTTTAGTGTGTAGCACGAAAACAGAAGAGAAACAACTGCAGTAGGCTGATGTTTTTACACTTACATTACGGGACAGTACCAAAATGCTGGATTTGAGCCTCAGCTGTCCTACGGTCCATTTACTTCGTCTTATCTGAGAAAACACCCGTGGTTCTCGTTTCTTTATTATTTACTCTCTGAAAGGTTTGTTTGCATAACATTTGCCCTAAAATAAACACCCTGTCATGTAAAACCACGGCCGCTGCGAGTCATCGACCAGTTCGAACGAGGCATCACAAAGTAGCCAGAAGTGGTCGAACTCCATATTCAGTTCAAGTGCCTTTTTCAAGTTGAGTTGTTTGTTTCAAACTGACTTTCCTGATGTCTCTGCATCATTTGGACCTATTTTCTTCGAATGTCTCCCTTAAACTGCTGTATACTACCGTTTTATAAAGGATCCTACAAAGGCTGCTCTTCTTCTGACCAGTTAACCAGCGCTTCAGTTTCTGCCTTATAGATATTTCTGTGTAGTTTTTTTTTTGGACAGTTTTTTAAATCTCCTCTTGCTTCTGTGCCTCAGCCCGAGGAAATGTTTGCGTCTAACCTGCTTCTTATCAGGCCAGCCCATGTGTCTGTGCATATAGACACTGTTGAGTCATGTTATTGATGTACTGTATCAGGAACAAGTGGCTCAAGCTGACAGGCTGCACAGTGTGAGCCTGTGCAGCCTGATGTGGTTCAGCACGTAGGACTGTATCTAAGGGCTTTTTTTTGTGCCACTGTCAGTGTGGCTTTGATCCAACAAACTGTAGAAACTCATTGTGGCATGTATGAGAGAGCTTGTTAATTCTCACTGACTGCTTGGAGCTAAAGTGACCTTAAACTGAGTCTTTTTCTTTTCCCCTTCCTGATGCTGTTTGAATACGTGTTGAGGTGTATGTTCAAACTGTACATAATGTAGGAAAAGACCAAAAACGTTTCATACCAGTCTCCATGCTATATGACATTAAAGTCTGGTGACATGATTAGTATCTTAGAAACGTTTTCTGCAAGGCTTTATTGCGACTCCTCCGTCTTTGTCCTCTTCAATTGATTGTATGTTGGTGGAAGCTAAGTTCCCCTCTGTAACTATGCAGTACTTGGTTGTACTTATTGTTTTGTGTGTCTGGACCAAACAGCTTAAGACCTCAGCTGTAGTCTGTAGATTAACTCAGCCTTCAAGTAGCTTGAAGCTGTTTGGTGTAGCGGTGTCGTTCCTATCGTCTGGTCCGAGGTCTTCACAGGAGACGCAGCACCTGCCGTTTGATCTCTGTAAAAAGTAGGCACAAGATGTTTGAGTATCATATTAACAAGTCGAATTAGATTTCCCTGAATATTTATAATAATGTGCTGTGAGTGTGCTGCAAGTGCACTTGAAAATTAGTACAAATCTTTTATGGGTGTAAATATACTGTTTGTCCAATCTGACCCACACTTACGGTAACTTTAACGATTGTTGTATAAAAAGGAAAAAAAAACACTGTTTACTTTGCAAATATGTACATAGTATATATTTGTTTACTAAATGAAATTTGAAACTGTAAATAAAGCTTTCATTGTTTCTAAAGGAATGTGATGTGAAATGTTTTCAATTTTAATTTAGGGTGTGCAGAAGTAGCTCCCACATGTTACAGTGCTGACGGCAGGATAACAAATCTCTCTGTAATGTTCGACTGTGCGACCAAACAGGTGTTGATGTTTGTTTGTCACATTGTTTTAGGGCGCAGTCGTGAGGCTATTGTTGCAAAGCTATCTGCAAATTAGCAGAAGAGCTGGAGATCCATCTCACTGCATCAGTGAATCGTTTTCATTTAAAAGAAAAAAAGACTCATTCAACATAAAACCAACCAAGTTTGGGAAAATGAAGATTGTGTTTTTAATAACTTTACCATATTCACTGAAGTCCCATCCCTAAAGTTACAGGCCTCCAAAACACGCAGGGCTGTGTTGAAGATCGTGGCCTTTGCTTTTCCAGCATAATGAGCAGGGCTGAAAAACACATTTAGGCTTCGTCTAAAAACTGCAAACGAATCAACTTTATATCAACCCAAGTGACACCAGCACCAGAGTTTGTTTTTTTCCCCCAATTGCTGGGTATCAGTTTTATTGGATTTATCACAGTTTCAATAAAACTGCACTTTCCCCCCTAAATTAGAGTCACCTGAAACCTAAACACGGATACCATCCATGTTTTATCTGTTTTCACTGAAAACAACTCACAAAGTGTGTCCTGGGTAACTTTTAAAGGCTCTTTTCACCGTGTAGGATACAAGTCTGGTCAAAACAAGCATACAACAAGGTCTCCTTTTTTAACATAGTTTGATTCTTAGTTGTGTTTCCTTCTGTGTCAAAGTAAGTTTCTAATATAGTCATACCTGAACAGTCAAATGCAGCTTATTCTGTGAAATGGTCTTCACTTTCATTTCTCCAAGTAATGAATTGTTTTGCACACACCTGTAAATTGTCTCCAGCTCCCCCTACATGGAAGTCTGTTTTTTGTTGTGGGTGAGTTTTGCACAGGTTTACTTCTGTTTCTGCTCCCATTCATTGTTGATTTCATAACTTTGTAGTCTTTGTGAGTCTATGAAGGTGGCCCCTCCCTGAGCGTGGTTCTGCCGGAGGTTTCTTCCTGTTAAAAGGGAGTTTTTCCTTCCCACCGTTGCCAATGCTTCCTCAAAGAGTGTTTTTTTTTTTTTTTTATTGTTAGGGATCTTTCTTCATTAGTCTAGTGTGTTTGCGTTATAGATTAAAAAGCTGGAAATAAACTGAATATTGTGTCTCTGTGGCTGTTCTGTTAAAGGACACCTGCCCTCAAAATGCAAAACTCTGTCTCGTCACAAAATTGTATCTTCTGCAGAAAACCACAAACTAAACACATAAAACTAAACGTGTGCTCGGACGCGTATCACTTCGCAGTTAAAGTCTGTACAGCCATTAAATGACATTTCCTGTGTAGAGTCGTGTCCTGCACGTGACTTTAAATCGTCATGAATTAATAGTTTCATCTTATTCTAGCGTGCGTTTAAAGTGACGACAAATGGGCGATCGTGCGGAGTTGCGCTGTTTGTATGGCACTTTTGGTTTGCACGGCAGGGGGAGGACCCACGAAGCCCGGTGGGCATAAAAAAGCAGAGGCAGAAAAAGTTGTGACAAGTTTTGTGACAGCGGAGTGAGTGTGTGCGCTCAGAGAGACGACTCGGAGCTCCAGCAGCAGCAGCAGCAGCTCGGAGGGGGAAGATGGCGCGGCGCTCCGGCCGTGCCACGTCTCGGTGTGAAGAAATACAAACACATCCCAGAAAGATGGCAACATCTGCGGTTTGGTTGTGCTTGTGCCTCCTTTTTCCGTCCGCGGAGGCCGGACTGTACACGGCTTCGGACCAGATCGTGTTGTTAACTCAGGAAAATGTGGAGTCTATTTTGATCAACTCCACAGCTGCTATGATCGTGGAGTTTTACGCTTCGTGGTGCGGACACTGTGTCGCCTTTTCTCCGACGTACAAAGCCCTGGTCAGAGACATTAAAGGTGTGTACAGAGCAGCAGCAACATTTGAAAGCTTTCAGTCATTCTGACTCTCGTTGTGTTCACTTCCAGCTTTGCACAGCTGGTCTTGTTCGCTGCCTTAAAAAGAAACTTCTGCTAAACATTTTAAGGATAAAAAAAAATCTATAATTTAGTCTTTTTAAATATTTCCCGAGCTTCATCTCTGCGCGGAAATGATGAGAACACCAAGCTGCACTTTCCATCTGTTAATTAGAGCATGAGATCTAATGGAAGTGTTTTTATTTTGCTCGCTGCTCTCACGTCCTCTCCAACTCAGAGCTGCTCCTGCAGCCGCTGCCAACGAAAATCTCACAG
Source organism: Maylandia zebra (assembly GCF_041146795.1). NCBI lineage: Eukaryota > Metazoa > Chordata > Actinopteri > Cichliformes > Cichlidae > Maylandia > Maylandia zebra. The sequence continues at coordinate 2,392,005 of NC_135188.1, read as the reverse complement.
AAGCATCCGAGCAAATATAATTAGGATGATGGTTAAGGACGAAGTTTCTGATGATGGCTGGGGCCCAACACAGTCACAGGGTATTTCAGTCCAGTGCTTTCACTCGCAGTCCACAGTGGCATCCATGGCTTGGCATGCTATCAAACGGCCTGCCTTGGAGGGATTAGGAATGCTCGCAATGTAATGATTTTACACTGGGAGCAGCACCGGATGAGCCTTGGACCTCTGTCGGGTGTGTGGACTCCCACGATCCTGCTCGTGAAGCAAAGTTTCTAAAATGAATATCAAAGGAAAATGCTGCTCACCTGTAGCAGCTGACAGTTTGCTTATAGCTAGAAGTTTTTATCCTAAAAGCCGTACCTTCTATATTGATTCATGGATCGAGACTAATTCGGGGCCCCATCCAGTGCTGATGGACTGTACACAGCAAAGTAGACTGTAAATAAATATTTACTGTGGGTCTGTCTCCCTCTGTTTGATGTCTGTTCAGAGTGGAAGCCGGCTGTGGATCTGGCAGCTGTAGACTGCGCTGATCAGGAGAACAGGGAGGTCTGCAAAACCTACAAAGTCCGAGGGTACCCCACAATAAAGGTCGTATGCTATATATGAACTGTCTGCATGGCTGTTTCTTCCTTTATGATGAGTGTTGTGTGGAAATTCACTCTTTCCACTAAAGCTGCTGATTATATGAAAAAGAGGCTGAATTAGGCATCCAAAAACAGTGGCTCACTGTCTTGTCACAGCAGGAAAGTCTCATGTTCGGACCCCCTGAGTGGCAGGATGTTTCTGTGTGGTTCGCTTGTTTTTACCCCTCTTTGCTCCTGCAGGTTTTCTCAGGAGAACCTGACTCCCATAGTTCCCTTGACTAAGCTTAGAGCTGTAGTTGGTCTCCAGGTGCTGCACCACAGCACGCTGACAATGAGTTGGAGTTAAGATCCTTACAGTGATCCACAAAGGAGAACATAAAGAAAGTAAACAACTTAGTTCTCCGAATAAATTAAATCACAATTATTCAGACATAAGAAATAAGAAAGTTGGAAAGAAATTGAAAAGGCAGTTTGTTGTTAACTCCTCAGTTTCACATGGTTGGGCATTGATATGGCTTTTATGTAACAGTTTGCATGTAGGGTGACCAAAGCCCCCCCTTAGATTTGAGCACACAGCATTTCTACCCCTCGTTCCCACCCCCTGTCCCACATACTGAGGCCATGTCCCACATTTAGATTTTGTTCTAGTTTTCAAAAGTAAACACTGTCAAATAGACTCTTTACCAAGTCTGGCTTTTATTCAGTAGCTACAACGAAAGCACGAGAGACCATCATCAGACTGTCACTGTTTCACTGCTCGTGCTGAAGTCACAGGTGTGCATATTTCACTAGAAGAGGCTGGAAACTTTCACAGAGGAAAAAGACATGCTGTTAAAATAAAGGCTGACACAACCTACAACTGTTACTCAGTGTTTTTGTCTTTCCCCCTCTCTATTCTATTTTCAGTTTTGCACTGGGGAAATAATGACGTGTCAGTGTACGAGTGTACAAAAGCAGATGATTATCAGACACAGGGTAAAAAAAAAAAAAAAAAAGTAGCACATGACTGTTAGAAAACTATCACAGAAACTGCAAATTGTGTTATACAAACATACTCGTTGTCCTACATTCAGCTTGTTGGGATCTGCTCGCCGTGTTTGCATTAATGAATCCTGTTTAGAAATGAGTCCAGCACATTCCCCCGTGCAGGGGTGGCACATGGAGATGGATCCCATGAAGGTCCATGCTTTTCCTTCTCAGCTCTTCCAGCAGTGATGCAAAGATTTGATCATATTCTGCAGATGATGGTTAAACCTTTGCATGAGTAACGGTCCCATTTTTTTACTCTTTGAATCAAACACTGTTATATTCACGGGTCCTGTTCTAGATTTTAATCCTGTTGTAATTATGCATATTTGTTTAAGGCAGTATGAAAACAGTGTGTATATAAAAACAAACAATACTTTGTGTAGTTTGTCCTTTAGTAGTCTCAACATCAAGGAGTCATTTTGAAAACGTTATTCTTGTATTAGCTGCAGTATCTCGTCAGTCTGCCACATGCAACGTTTGCATGATCAACAGCCACATCGCAGAAATTCAAACATCTGCACTCATACTTGATTAGTCAGCAGAGTGTGTTCAAGCTCACGCATCAAAAGCCAATAAAACAAAGAGCTCCTTCTGTTTTGAACTTGCACTGGAGCTTTAACATCTGCTACTCATTTTAACCAGGAAGAGGTCAAGAGGAGGGCTGCCCCCCCAATCAGATATTACAGAACATGACTTTGCTTCACTCGTAGCTGTGAGGCCCGTCTGATCACATCTCACTTCTCTCTCTCGTCTTTTCTTAACTGAGACCTCCCTCTTTGTTTTCTCTTCTCAGTTCTTCCATGCCTACTCCAAGCCTGATTATGAAGGACTGCCTTTTAGAGGTATTACACACAGAGAGGACACTCACCGAGCCTTCAGCTTGTTTTCTTGGAAACACCACCATAAGTTGTCTTGTGTAGTCATGGTGTTATTTCAATATGCTTAACCCTCAAACTTCCTCCTTTGTTTCTAATTATTTTGTCTTGGTTTAGCTCAAACGTCTTCTATATCCACTGTGCATCATTTATTTCACCAACCTAAGAGTACAGTTACCTGTTTTGGACTCGTTTGTATTGATGTTTTGGTAAATACGGATTTGTGTCAGTTTAAGATCATCTGTAATAAAATCTTTGCATTTTTGATTTATTTATTTTTAGAGTTTAGCCGTAATGTTCAAGACCTCCGTCACAAGATCTTAGACAAACTGGAAACCCACGGTGAACCCTGGCCCCCTGCCTGCCCCCCACTGGAGCCCACCAGGTAAACACACGAGCAGAAACACTAGTTTCTATAAACTTATTTTTATCAGCAGTTTTACAGTTGCAGTCTTATCGTCTGTTCAATCATCACTCACGACTGAAGCCAGCTGATGTATCTGCAGTAACTCCTACACAGTTAGGGGTTCGAGGGTTCTCATCTAATATGATATTATGATGTCTCTGTGTTGCCTAGCAACCACCTACCAAGGGGCTTAAACGACCAGCTGAAGGAATTAATGCGCATATAGCAACTTATAAAAGATTCTTATAACTTTAATTTTACAACAATAACATCCACAAAATGTATTTCCACACGTCCCATACTTTTACAAGCATACAAAACATGTTTCCACAAAACGGGTTCTATTTCAATATTTTTCGCTCTTCTTTTGCAGTTCCTGTTACCCTGCCTTCATAAAATAACTTGTTTTGAATTCGTTTCTGTCCTCTTACTCGATTGTGTATGCACCTAAAATTGAGCCTTTCCAGTATCTGTCATGTTCCCAGTGTATTTTATTTATTTATTTTTTTTGTTGTTGAACTTAATTCATATCTTCAACTTTCTGTGGATTTTGTAGTTTTGTTTGCAGAATTGTTCCTATAAGCAAAAAAAAAAAAAAGAACTGTTCACTTTAAATTTAAATAAGGGGTTAAAAAAGTTGATTTCTAAAGTTTATGACAAATTCAGTTTGACTCAGAAGACTCCCCATTAGCTCATTATTACTACATGGCTGCCCTGGTGCCTACGCATGGCACACACGCATACAGTATACAGACATGTGAACTAAAGCACACATAGTTCAGCAGGGGAAGGCCCAGGAAGTCTTTCTCTTTGGGTTTAAAGTGAAAGCGTCATGTTAGAGCAGAAATTCAGAAATGCAGTTGGTTTTTTTGTTTGGGGTTTTTTAAGCAAAAAAAGATTTTTTTTTTTAATTTTTTTTTTCACAGGTGGAGACGATTTTGTTGTAAAGTTTTAGTATTTTAGGTGGAGGCAGAGAAATGACAGAAAGGTGGTGTTTTTGTTTGTGTTTTTCATTTAGTTTATTTTTACATTCTTGAAAAGCATGTAACACATTAAACACACGCAAACCATTCTGCACCCTAAATACTGTTATTATGACCTTTAGACACATAATGATTCACTTTTATTTATTTATCTTTGCTGATTTTTAAAAAGTCAGATGTGGGTCTCTCCCTCTCCCCCCCCCCCCCCCCCCCCCCCCCCCCCCCCAGCCAAATGGAGGTCGACGTCTTCTTTGAGACGAACGATGTCAAACACCTGGCTCTCATCTTTGAAGATGCCACGTCGTACGTTGGCCGAGAGGTAACACGTCGGAGATGTGACTGAAACGCTCGCAGTGTTTGTTGTCAAACGGCGGCGTATTAACATTAAATAGGTCCGTGTTATGAAACATGGCGAGGTAAAGTGTGTGTGTGTTTTGTACGTTAGGTGACCCTGGACCTGTTACAGTTTGACAGCATTGCGGTGCGCAGGGTCCTGAACACTGAGGAAAGCCTGGTGACCAAACTGGGCGTCACAGAGTTTCCATCCTGTTACCTTTATTATCCTGGAGGCAACTTCACCAGACTCAGAGTGTGAGAGTCTTTACAGTATCTACTGCATGTCAAACTGCTTTTGAAAAAGTGACAAAATAAAGTTTATAAACACATTTTTCTAGTATAAGGAAAATGTAAGGGCGTTCAGCACGCTCTATAATAATACTGATGATCTTATGGAAAAAAATCAAAATATTTGAAACAACCCACACACTCCTTATCTAATGTTTTTACTCAGTTTGTCTAATCAACCTTGTTATTCACGGATTTCCTTGATTTTTCTGACTGATATTTGTTATTGTTCATTATTTGGTGACCTTGTTGTTTCCGTATAAACTCTTGGACATCGTGAGAATCGGCCAGAAAGTGAAAACATCTCTGTGGGTGGGCAGAACTTTGGACTGTACAGCACAAACATAAAAGGGCAGTTACAGGTCTTTGTACGACGTGTCCTTCATGCGCTTTGGCCTCGCTGTAGTTACTAGAGGAGAATACAGGTGAGAAAAGAGGGTAGCAGTGAGCACCAGTGCAGTGAGCACCAGTGCAGTGAGCACCAGTGCAGGCTCGCGGGCGGAGTTTCCACCAGTTTAGCACCACTATAAAACCGACCACACTATGTAAACACATAAGTGGAGGCAGCCAGCTAAAATGTGACAGTAACCTTGGCTAAGCACTAACAGAACGTAAGAAAGTCTAAGGCTCCAGTAGAAATGTCTGTTTCTCAGTCCAACACAGTTGCTCCTTGCCCAAAGCAATGAAACGTGAAACAGGCGCACAAAACGTAAAAATCTGATTTCTGCATTATTATAATGAGGCCGTTCTTTTTGAATGGCTGAGCTGAGGCAGTGAGCCTGAGAGAAGCACATGCATTGCTCACGCTGGCTGTGGAAACATCTGCCAATATTGTGGAACTAGAAGGTCCGTGCCCTGCATGGATCTCCTACCTGTTTTCTTTCCTTTCAAACTGGGTCAGAGTTGCACAAACACCAAGTTTATTCCCCTTTGGTTGTCATTGTTCAACACGCGGCTGCACCGCTCTCTTCCGAAAAGCTTGGTAGTGTTCTCATTATCTGAACGCTATTCATGAGAATATTTTTAAACATCTGGCCTCTTAATGGGATCAGAGCATCAAAATCACTCCATTATTCACCATCATAAAGCGGCGCTGATCATTCCTCACCCTGCAAATTCATCTGCTGTTTATGCCTCTTTGTTTGGCTGTTTCAATAACTTGGCATGCAAAGAGGACTCTTTTTAGTTGACAAATGCAAAGAGGAAATGATTTATTGCTGTTTTATTTATTCACCCTCCATCTCTCCCCTTTCCAGCCCCCCTCATCTCCATCACTGTACAGAAGGGAGGTTTTTTAATTTCTTGCATGAAAACAATGCCATTGCTTTTCTGGCTTCACCTGCCAAACAAGCCCCAGCCACACACGGCGACAGATGGCCTCCCATCATCGCTGAATGTCTGATTGATCCTGGGAGAGCACAGTGGTGTGCGCCTGTGTTTGCGTGTCTGCGCGCGAGCGTGCGGGTGGCGTCTCACATCCTTCATGCATGTAATGTGTGCTGGTCCCAGGTGAATGCATTCCCCCTCAGTTCACCCTGATGCCTGCCTGCCTGCCTGCTGGCCCTGGGGATCGCTGGATGAATGGCTTCCCCTCCACATCTGTACACTCCCACACACACGCAGGTGTAATTGAGTCCCAGGCTGGTGTGAGTAAGCGTTGGCCCCGAGTATCCATCCTCCTTATTACCATCCTGTTCAAGTTTTACGATGCTCTCGCTCGCTCTTTCTCCCTCTCTCGTTCCCCCTCCCTCTCTCTCCGTCCGTGACAAGGACAGAAGGAAAATGAGGGGAGGATGTGAGGGATGGAGGGTGGTGAGCGCTTTAGTGGTTGTGGTTGCAGGGTTATCACATGCCTAAATGATCAGCCATACCTCTCTCTCCTACTTACCCTGGCACCATCTGCCTAGTATTTAAAATGCATTCCCGTAAGTGTGTAAAATATACGGCCGTGAAAAATACAGGTCGTAAAAAGGGTTTTATGCCGTTGGACTGCTGAGACAAAAGATTGAAACTGAAATAAAAAACGAAACAGAAAACTGCTTTTTGAGGTTCGCTGCAGATATGGACACGTTAATGTTACTCAGGTGTGATTGTTGCATTTCTCAGTGTGCACGTCTCTGCACAGATGCACTTTCACACTGAAAACATCCTGTATTAACCTGTGTAAGTGATGGCCTCACTTCTCCCTTTCTCCCACAGTGACATTGAGGCTCGTGCCTTCTACTCTTATGCCCTCCAGAGGCTACCGGGGGTGGTGCGGTCAGGGAAGCCTCCACCAGTCTCCACCGAACTCCTTAAAAACAACACAGAGGATCCCTGGAGACCGTTCGACAAGTATGAATGAGACACAACATCCACAAACATCTTTACTGACTCATATTTCGCCTTGATGTGATTGTTTGCTTTTTGCACTCAGGTTCAGGGTGTATATGGCAGACCTGGAGTCAACGCTGCACTACTCCCTGCGCGTTGAGCTGGGTGCTCAGTCTGTTTTCCAAGGGCGGGCACTGACTTCTCTCAAGGCTTACATCTCTGTCTTGGCCAAGGTACACTTAGCAGAACTTTCAGACACAGCAAGTACAAAAAACAGCAGATTTGTATTTTTTAAAGCAGTTTGCTCCTCGTTGTCTGACTGGATTTGTTATCTTGACGTATACTGACTACTGAAAACTGTTGTGGTCAGAAAAGCATTAAAAACTGTTTGTTTCTAGATATTGATAAACTAAATAAACTAAAAATAATCAATTTTAGCAAATCTGCTGAACATGAACTTGCTTCACCAAGCAATGTTGTAGTTCAAGTCCTGCAGTTGCAGCAGGTCACCACTAGGTGGAGATTGAGACAGCAGAATGTGGGTTAAAGCTGCAGATTTGAGTTTTCCTGTTCCAGCGTTTGGCTTTTGTTTTCCTTTGCATACGTTATTAACTTTGGTCTCCGTCACTTTGTTACAGTTATATCCTGTTGTGCGTGCTGTTGTTTGTATGCGCACTCATAAACACACAAACGTGTCAGAAAGCCGGAGTGAATGGCACCGACTAGAGCAGAAGTCCAAAGACTCTGGTGGGCATTGATGGTGCCTCTCAGGGTGCTTGCTGCCCACAGGCTCATGCTGTCTTCCTGCTTGTGGTTTCACACAAGCATTTCTGTAAATATTTGTGACCATGCCAGTCTTGTGGGTGCGTGCGAGTGATGTTTGTCTCTCATTGTCATTTGTTACCCTTTCCTCCTTTTTGTTGTTGTTGTTTTTCCAAAATATTTCAGTGTCTCCACTCTTTTTACCGCCCTGCCTTTGGCTGCATTCTTACACCTCTATTTGCTAAATCCTTTCTGTGTGAAGTGAGCCAGCCAGGCAAACATGTTGTGATGATGAGGCCTGACCTGCTATCCTGCTCCTGTTGGCTACAGACCAGCCTGTTTCACTGCCCTAGTCCGCCACCAATCTCTCTGATTATATCTCGCTCTCTAGGGAGGCATCGTAGAGAGCCATCTCCGTCAGTGTGTGTGTGGCAGAGCACTGTGGCCTCCTATTAGCTCCAGTTTGTTTAGTGAATAGCAGCAGGTCCCAGTGGTATTTTTAGCATGCCCCCACCCCTTACCAGAATGGAGCGGCAGCCCAGCGGGGCTTTGTGTTGCTGAGGAGGGCGTCATTGTTACAGCCGACCGCCACTCGACGGCCCTTATTGACATTTGACTGAGAGGTCTCGCTGCATGGTGAGAATGCTTTAAGCCAGACTCGACTCGCTGTTAGTCGTGGTTTGTGAGACCGGGTTGGACACGAGCGCAGGAAATGCCTGCAGGTCATGTTTACAGTGCAGCCAGCTGGATAATCTTTGACTCGCTTTTTGATTCGTCTAAAATCGCTCACTTTCAAACTGTTCTCTGCACCTTATTATTAAAGCGCTACGTTTAAAACGAAACACAAAAACACCTGAGCGCCACGTGTGAGTCATGTGATTAGAGTGAAAGTGACTCACGATGGCCTGACCTTTAATGTCAGTGTTATTTCACTCTGCTGTCATGCTCCTTAATCATGACTCTTTAATGTGAGCTGAACCACACAGTGAGTGGAAAGCTCCATGCACAGGCTCACGTGTGCCTACAAGTAAGGTTTTCAGTATTAATTTAATCAGCATATTCATTTGTCATTCTTCTGCGTATCCAGTTAATTGTCTAAAAAGTCTGAAAATTATAGTTTTAAGTGATTCTAATGATTGTTTTTCATCAACTAAGACAAGAAAACCAATAAATATATAAAACTGACTCTTATTAGACAAATAACTGTGTCCTGAGCCTCCTGAGTGTCTTCTTTCCTGGATTCGTTTTTTTAATTAGTCTGCTTTGTCAAAGAATCACACTTCCATGAATTCTTTCTTCTCCATAATCATACAATCATCACATCTCTGTGCCACATGTTGTAGATGGCAGCGTTTTTGCACCCAGTCGTAATATTACTAGATTTACTATCTTGTCAGGCTGGAGCCGGATTTATGAATCCTCTACATGTATATGAGGATTAAAAAAGTGGATCTTGGGAAGCATGAGAGCATTACAGCGAGGTTTTTAAGGATTACACCTCTATCCTGCTTTTCTCGAAAGAAGCCCTTCAGCCCAGAGGGGACAAAGGGGCTGAGGAATAAAACAAAGAATTAAGAGGAGGGGTTTAGTTTAAAGGAACACAGACGTCTGCCTTCTCACGCCACGGCCCAGGACATAATGTGTAAAAGTGCCTCTGCTGCCAAGATTGCCTTGGCTTTTCTTAAAATTAGCTGTCCAGATAATTATGAATCATATTACAGATTTAATGAGCATTCCCTCAGAATTTGTCAATTCGCTTTGATGTATTTTGTGTGCGTGTGTGTGTGTGTGTGTGTGTGTGTGTGAGGATGAGGCTGCTGTTTTCTGGTTTCCACTCGGGCACGTGTCTGCAGTAGATTACCGAGGGCCTTCACCCCTGGCTTCCACCCCCGGCCTGGCCTGGTCTCCCCTGTTAGAGCCAACAGATGCCTCCCTCTCAGGACCCTCACCACAAGGAGCTTGCGGTTTCTCAAGTGCTGCTGATACTAATCGGATCAGGAATGACATATTGCCAGGGTGAATGGGATTGTCATGGTCCAACTGGGATGGGTGCAGGAGGGGGTGAAGTGTTTGTGCACATTGTGCAGATACAGCGACAGATACAGATGAAGATCTCTGGAGCAGAGAGATGCAGAGATCATAAAAGTAGTAGCAAAAGAAAATCAATAATCAGCAGGCGTCCCTCATTCAGAATTTCATCCATAAATGAATCATTTTAATCGTCCTGTCAGCTGAATGGTTTTATTTTGTTAATATATTGCCAGTATAATTTCTCCTGATGCCAGCCTACTGTTGCTGTGAAAAAGAAAAAGCACACAATGACATTTTAGTTTAATAATTAACACATTTTTTAAACAAGGAAACTTGTTAAATGCTGCGGTGTTGCCTGCATTACTTTAAGCAGCTGTTGGTGAAAACTGACTGATTGTGAACCAGGCAGGCAGGATGAAGCTTTATTTAGATCAATGTGAGCAAACCGAAACCGTCTGAGTCTCTTTTTTCTCCTTTTTAAATTTTCTTTTTACACGATTACCGAACCTGCACAGCTCATGAATAGGGCTGCTTGGTGATGCTGACCTAAACGCATTAGTGGAAAACATCTGCGTTTTCTCCTCTGGTTAAATTCATATGGCTGTTTAATGAGCTTTTCCAACCAGTTGGCATTCAGACCTCGGATCCACACCTAAACCTATTATCACTGTGCCTCCGGAGCAGCAAACAGCCTTTGTGCTGCTCTTCACTTTCCAACTTTGTGTACGTGTGTATGGAGGCGGGGCTTGGTGAGTCGGTCGGTCCGCTCAAAGCTGTCAGGCTACAGGATTCATCTGGTTTCTTTATTTGTAATTATATATTTATAAGTCAGTCAAACCTGCGCGTGATGTCAGCTTTTTATTTGAGCTGGAGATCTGAGTTTCATGAACACCAATAAATTACTTAACAAGTAACTCTGAAACTGCAGAAAACCCTCCGTTTACCTCTGTATACTCAGTCAACTTGTCTATTAATGGATTATGAAAAAAGTATAGTGGAAGGTTGTGCTCAGTTATTAGTGCTTTATGTAAGGGACACATGTGTTGGAGCAGGACTCTTAGCACATCGCAGCAGGTCTGATGAAGTGGGAGTAACGCACAGATCAGTGTGTGTTTATATGCAGGCGTGTTCCCATGAACACATCCTCCCCTGCTTTGTTGTTCTTGCCTCGTATTGCTTCCAGAGGCCCAGTGCGTTCGTAAAAACGGGATAAGTTGTGGAAAAAAGCTTTACTTGCTGTGTCTGTTTCTGAGAAACGAGACGTTATCATAACCTATTCCAGAGAGAGGCTTAATGTAAGAATAGGAAGCACATTAAGCCAAAGTTTATTAAAGCGGTCTTGTCTGTCTGACAGTCACCGGGCAGACGTGTTTTCTGTGTGTGTCTTAAGGCTGTCATCACTGGTCTCAGACACCCATCAGCTGGATTTCCTCTCCCGCTTCGTTTACCCACTTTGCTAGTTACAGTGTCACGTTTCTTTACAGCTGTGCCTGTTGCCAAGGTGACGTGAGGAGTAAGCCCGAGTGAGGAACACCTAAGTGGTTGTTAGTGGCTTAGGAAATGGATCTTAATGAATGAAGAAGCTCAAGCTTGGCTTTTGTCACATTTACTGAAATTCTTTAAAGGTGCTGAGCAGGAACAAACCTTAAACCACAATCTTTTGTAAAATATTAGGAAACAAATGTTCTACCCGGGTGAAGACGTGCGTTTCGAAGAAGCCTCAAGACCCGTGTCGTCACATCTTCATCACTACATTATTTTTTCTTTCCGTAGCTTCTTTCTAAACCAGAGCTACAGGGTGTTTTTATAAGTAGACATGTAATAATTAAAGATGGTGTAAAAATGTTATCTTTAAAAAAGCCAAACTTCTTTTATTCTTTTTAAACAGAGATAAAAGTGGTTTGCTCTAAAAGTAAATCTAATCAGGCTAAAACCACGACTGCGTGCTCCCCCTTTGTTTTAAACCTGGACATGTAGCAGCTCTCTGGGGGGTCTGGGGGCCGTACAGGGTGTTTGGAGATTTCAAGGTAATCAGCAAAAAACTAAATTTGACGTAAATGGGAAGCCCGCAGTGTTTTCCATCAAACTGCATCATTTAGGCATGCATGCAATGACTTCCAATAATCCTAATGATCTGGAGGTATTATTCAGAAGCGCTGCTCGGACCTTTGCAGGATTTCTACTGCTGGTTGAAACTGAGATGTTGATTTGAAAACATGTTTTGGCTGGTGAGTGGCTCTATCAGAAACATGTTCAGGAGTTGGGTTCTAATGAATCAGGCTGAATTGGATGTAATGGATACAAACAAATGTTTCATTTAAGATGGATTCTTCTGGCTCTAGTTTAAGTTGCATGTTTAGCTCATAACATGAATTAAATTAGTTGTAGAAACTTTGTGCAAGCAATTAAATTTCAGCTGGAATCATTATTGCATTAATGTAATCTACACTGCAGTCTAACAACACAAATGTAATTAGAGTGAGTGACATGCATGAAATGAGATTTCTGGTTCTCGAACTACATATACAGTGACAGCCTGAGTGAGGAGCAGAGATGGGCGGTAACGCGTTACTGTAATCGGATTACTTTTCTTCAAGTAACGAGTAAAGTAAGGGATTACTATTGCAAAAACGGTAATTAGATTACCGTTACTTTCCCGTAGGAACGCTGCGTTACTGCGTTACTAAAACTGATTTTTTTGCGAGAATGTCTCATGACAGTGACGTAAGCGAGTGCAACGTTGGTGACAACAGCTGTGTGCAGATCAACAATGGATCACATATCGAGTGCAGGAGAGAGTATGAGCGTGCAGCGTTTAAAGCGTGGAAGTACTGACCTTACTTTGAGTTTGATTCCATAAAAAGGGACAAAAACATTAGTGTCCGCTGTGCGTGGGAAGAAAACTTCTTTTTACAGTGAAAAAACCCCTAAACTTCCAGCAAGCACCGAGTAGCTACGACGTAATGGGAAACTCACAGAGAAACTCGCGGATTCTTCCACTGACCGCGGCACACCTGCACCAGGGTAAACCTCCGCCTGCCGCACTCCTGCTTTACAGGTGAAAATAGAGCAACAGGACCGCTGAGTCTTTGACTTTATTTATTTTCTGCTGTGTTTTACTTGCATCTATTTGAAGGACTGAGTGTAAACACAAAAAATATTTTATTTTATGTGCTGGAATGTGCAGAAAATAGGTTTAAATGTTAAACTAATTTCTTCCAGTCAGAGAATGTTGCAGATAATTAAATTTTTGCTTGATGCATAAAGTTAAAAGATTAAAACTAATAAAACAAGTTTTAAAAAGAGACTTTTCCATCTGATTACATTTTGTATGATGGATTATGCAGAAAAAGTAGAATTGGGCTGAAAGATCTATCACTTTATCACCTACTCAGGTTGTAAATTGTGTTTTTAAAAAGTAACTAAGTAATTAATTACTTTTGAAAATAAGTAATCAGTAAAGTAACGGGATTACTTTTTTGGGGGAAGTAATCAGTAATTAGTTACTGATTACTTTTTAAGTAACTTGACCAACACTGGTGATATGTCTCTTATTCCAGTAATGAATCGATGGATTCAAACCTGCAACTGTTCCCCAAAATGCCCTTCATTTTCTAGTCTGTTTACTGGAACTCAGTAGAGATGTTTTCCTTGTTTGTATTGCGAACCATGAATATGTTGTGCTTTGTTCTTCCTTAGTACTTCCCAGGCCGTCCTATAGTGACGAACCTGCTGAAGGATTTAAACTCCTGGCTACAGAAGCAGACTGGAGATCGCATTTCATACGAAGCATTTAAAGAAAAACTGGAAAATGATGCACAGGTGAGCTCTGACAGGGACAAATTATACATTATTATTATTATTATTATTAAAATGAATTTGGTGCATCCGAATCATTTGTAGTAACGTTGTTTATGTCTGTGGCATTCACTGGTTTCAAAAATAGTTTGTAGTTTGCAGACTACATTTAGAAAGTACATAAATGCAAACAGAGCCAAAGCAGCCAATGGAAGGAAGGGAGAGGAGAGAGTAGCAGACAGATGAGCAGCTGCAGGGAGAACAGAGGGCAGGTCATCACAAAATACACCCAGACTGATGTCCGAGCGTCTGGCTGGGAGTAGCCTCGTCGTTCTGCTTAGCCACAAGGTCACTTGTCAGTCTGGACACTTAATCAGTTCAGAGGCAGCACAATAATTTGTCAAAGAAATGCCAAAATGGGCATAAAAATACATCTTAAAAAAAACCTTCTGTACAAGTTTAGGGGTAGAAAAATACTCTTAAAGATGAGCATCCAGATGTTGCCGTATCTGCTTTGCGCTTGTCTCTGTGCTAGCGCATGCAGCTGGAAATCTATGTGCTGTTGTCTTTGGAATGAAGCCCGCGTGCCTCCGGCGTACAGCCGCTCACAAATTGAAAGACTCACTTACTTACATCATTAGCTTTTAGCAGGCAAATCAATGGATCAATGAATCAATGGGAAGGTATGAATAGACTCCGCCTCGGAGGAAATGGACTCTGCACCAAATCTTTACTATTGACATCTGAGTAACCCTGTCAATCAAGCCAGTGATGGCAGTGCAGTGCAATGAGCGCAACGACTTTATGTCAGAGAAAATATGTTGTTGAATTCAACTGTGGCTCGTGGTTAGAGATGCAGATAGCTTCTGTTCATTAGTGGAGGGCTGAGCCATTAACCTGAGATTGACTTCTCATTGATCAGGAAACTCCACGCAGCTGCTTTCATTAAGTTGAACGGATCTCGAGATACTGGAGAGACTCTTTACTTTTAGAGTTTTGTCTCATTTAGAGGAAAAGCCTGGTGATACTTTCCAGCTTCTCTGAACACTAAGACACTTTCTTTCCTTTGAAGAATCATAAAATGGGTCTCCCTTTTGTTGAAAACCCCCCCACATTTCCTAAAAAGCTGAATAGCGTTTGCCAAGAAGCTCTAGTGACCACACGAGGTTAAGTAATCATTTGTTCAGGTCCGTTTTCATCTGCAGAGTCGGGCCTGTGCAGAGGTGTTTGCAGGGGTTTGTGCAGAGATGCAGCAGATCTCATGTTCACTGGAGTAAGAGGTCAGCGTGCAGGTTTATGATAAATTAGGCCTCCTGCTTTATTTTAAAACAACGAGAAAGAAAATGTGATTTCCTTTATTTAGCTTGTTTGTTTCCTGTCCTTACTTCACATTTACCGGTAATTTGATTTTTCTTCTGTTTTTCTTTTTGTTTCTCTCAGTCTCCAAACTCGACGCTGCCAGACGGCGTGAGGTGGGTGGGCTGCCAGGGTTCACAGCCCCACTTCAGACGTTATCCCTGTGGGGTGTGGACTCTCTTCCATGTTCTTACTGTTCAAGCTAACAGCAAAGGCTCAGGTACAAACACAGTTTGTGTTGCAATGAATTAAAAGGTCATTGAGAGGTCAAAAATGCAGTGGAAGACTGAGGATGAGAGAGCTTTGTAAACACATGAGCTCTGGTTTGGCCTTTTTCCTTCCCAACAGTGACCTGATCTGATGAGTTAGTTTATATTTTTATTTTTAACAGTTCAAATTGAGCCTAATTGTTTGTGTGAAAAGGGATTATTGTAGATTAGTGGAATGTGAGTGGTTAATAAAAATAGGAGGCAGATGACCAGAGGCTCCGCTCCTGGCAGGGACGTTAATCTCCCTTCAGTACGCACAGAGACAGGCACACTCAGATGCATCCACACCGAGGTTAATCCCCAGGTTTACAGACCATTATGTGACCTGCAGATGGACTGGCCAAAAATGGTGTCCATCTGGCCCACCGCAGACCACCACGGCTTAAAAGGCGCATGCATACACACTAACACACACTTCTGACTATCAGAGAAAACATCATTTATCCATATCTGCATACACCCGTACAGTATCAAAGGTGTGTTCCACAGGCCTATCGTTATTTTCATAAAGGGCTGAAAGCTCCTGTCCGTGCTCTCACCAGCTGATTGGTGAACATCTAAAGGATCTGCTAAGCTGAGGACAAAAGCAAACGGCTAAAGGGAAATATGTTTGCGGGCTGCTGGAGTCCTGAGACAACAGCCGGGCCACCATTCACATAGAGCGTTAACGGCCTTTAATCTCCAGATTGCATTATCCCATTCATCTCAATATGGGGGTTAACCCAGCTCTGGGTGACTCCTACGTAATCGTGGGAATCCAGCGGGTGCTGGATCCTCGCTGCCACTGGCACACCTTCAGGAGGTGCATGCTCAGGTGCGTTTCTGCAGCTGTGACCTCATTTAGATGTGCCTGTGATTGTGAGCGACTTTGGAGGAAATGACAGATTTAATAATTGCTACAGTAAAGTTGAATTTAAACGTATTGTAATGTATTTTAAAGGATTGTGCACTGCTCTGCTTTTCCCCTTCAGATCCTCAAGAGGTGCTGCGTGCGATGAGAAGCTACGTCCACAACTTCTTTGGCTGCAGGGAGTGTGCGGGACACTTTGAGAACATGGCAGCAGAGACTCTGGAGCAGGTGACATCACTGCCCACAGCAGTCTTGTGGTTGTGGTCCAGACACAACGTGGTCAACAACAGACTGGCAGGTAGGAGTTGGCTCGGTCATCTGTCGCTTCTTTGTAGAATCTTCTTTTCCCTCTTTCAGCTCTCAAACTTTAATGATGTTAAAATGTCTCTGATCTTCTATCGTGGAACTAACTTAAACTAACATACAGTAACACGGCTTTAAATAAAAGTGTGAGTCACGCCAAAGCGAGCATGGTTTCACAAATATTAGATAAACTAACAGAAAGCCAAGTTGTATGAAACCCACAATTTAAAAAAAGATGAGAAATGCAGTCCAAGCCACCAGTGTTTAAACTGGTGACGTAATGTTTAAGAGATGTGTGTGAAAAACTGAAAAACCAGTTTATTTGTTTAAATATGGAGATGATAAAATGAAACGTTCAGGTGGTTTATCTGACAAACAAGCACATTTAAGATGTTGCACTTGTTGCATTATATTTGCATTTTTCATTACTGGACCACATGGATTAATCAGTGATTAAAAATAAATTGATGGTTTGTTGCTGCTTCTGCAATAATGTACGTTAGATCAAAGTAAGTCTCTTTTAAACTTTACTTTACTCCATCCCACTTTTCCCATCACATACTTGCCTCTTTCTTTGTGTGTGTGTGTGTGTGTGTGTGTGTGTGTGTGTGTGTGTGTGTGTGTGTGTGTGTGTGTGTGTGTGTGTGTGTGTGTGTGTGTGTGTGTCCAGTTAGTCTCTGTAATATGACTAAAAGAGGCTGAGGGGAGGAAGGATGGATCCTCAGATCAGACACCAGCTGTCACCACGTCTTAGCCCTCCAAGTATCATCTGCTTCCACCTCGCCCATTTTCTCCTGACCCCCCCCCCCCCCCCCCCCCCCCCCGCCATCTCCCATTCTCTCACACCCAGTGTACCCCCACTGTTGTCTGAATGGCCCTTCCTCATTCATAATCCATGCCAGATTATGGTTTTATATTCTGCTTAATCAAGTAATATCTTTTACTGCTGCCTACAAATCAAATCCATATCTAATGTTGAACATAACTTTCTCTGTATTTCCAGGTTTGTCCGTCCTTCTCGGTTCAGCTTTCTAAATATAATCTTTTAGTTTTCGCTGTGCTCTGTCAGCAAATTCCTCTCTTCACATCAGGCACGAGTGCTAAACAGAGTGTCTCTCCTCCCTCTTCTGTGTTCCTGATTTTATTAGGCGTGGCGTGGTCATTAACAGCCTACTTTGTTAAATCACTGCCTTTTGTTTGTGTTTCTGTGACTGCCCCCTCTTCTATCTGAGGGACAGCTTGTGTCCTCAGCAGCAGAGGCCAGCAGTACACCGTCCCCGCGGCTCCTCAGACAGTTAAACACCATCTAACCTCCCCCTTCATGCATCCATCTTTCCTCTTCTGTAGCTTACACTCTTTCCACTCACCATCCCCTGGGACTCATATCCTCTGCTTGACAAGTAATAGTGCAGCATCCTCACAGGATGCGTCCCCCAGGAGCCGGCCCGCTTTGCGTACAATTCCCAGGGTAATGTGCGACAGCAGGTGGCAAACACCATGACACAAGCCACACACACTTCCTTTTTTTTCCTCCCCTTTTTCCTCTGTATGGGTTAAGTTGTCGCCGGGGGGGGGGGGCACTGAGGTTAAATCGGGCGAATCAGGAGGGGAGAGCGAGGGAGGAGCCGAGGGTTTGGCAGCGTTTGCTGCAGTGAGTGGCGGCGTCTCCCCGAGGAAAGCGCGCTCCATCCACTCAACCCCTCCCCTCCTCTTTGCCTAAAGTGGAGCTCTTTAGCAGGCCTCCCCGCCCCTCCTTTCAGAAGCAGCCATGCATGAAAGAGCAGCTATTTGTAAAGCAGCCCAACAATTAATTTAGCTGGCAACAAAGAGGCCCCAGGGCCCTCGGCCTTCTTGCACGGGCAGAATTAAGACTGGTGGCAGCTCAGTCCTGTTGCTGCTTGTCAACAGCTGAGACTGATTCACATTTCTACAGATGGAAGAGCACTGCTGCTGCAGCGGCTCCAGCTGCCTCCTGGGATGTTTTTGTTGGTTGTGGATGGTTCCCCTAAAATTATATCGCACTTTTTTTTTAACAGTAAGATCAAATGGAGAAAAAAACAAACAACGAATGATGCATAAAAATGTTCCTGATTTATTAAAACCATCACTATTGCTTCTGTGTAGTTTCTGTTTTTGTTAATGCGTCGTTACCCGGACATTGTGCGAGCACAGCTACGTCCTTTATCTGAAACGTTGCTGTTTTCGCGTTTGCTTTTTCTTGATCCACACAATCTATTCAAGATGCATCAATACTACTGAGGTTTGCTGTAAATGTGACCCTTTAAACAAAATCACAAGTGCATGTCAAATCAGAATCTGCTTGTTGTGCACGTCCCAGTAAACATAACGCGCACACACACAGGACGACAGCTTGGTTAAATAGCATAAACTAACTCAAACATGCAGCTATTGCAAACAAATAAGCAAATAATAAATAAAAATGTCAAGTTAAACTTTTTCAGCAACATTTTCTTTTCCCAAAAATATTTGTCCAATAAAATCTTTCCAGGTAATGAGAGAATTTCATAATAAAAGTATAGATTGCATAAAAACTTTGCTATGAAATGATCTAAAATTAGCAAAAGTCAGAAAGTAGTTCCATAAAGAGCACGTGTCACCTGAATGAATCGGGCTACATGTTCACACTTTTCAATTAAAACAACAAATATTGATATTTATTATCCAACCCCAGCAGAAACTCTGATATACAATAAACAATCCCTAAATGAGTTTTTCCTCTCCAATTATTTAAATAAGCATGAAATCTTGACTATTAGCCCCCTTCACTCACACCCCTGCACCCCATGCTGCTGGCATAGCATGTGTGGTTGCAGGATTATTGCTGAAGAAGCTAGTTTGACGTGCTGAACAATACATATTTATACCTGATGAATATGTATGCCTGGCAGTGATGACATCTCTGTGACGGGCTATTGTGGCAATCTGGATATGGCTACTGTGGCTAAAGTCACCCTGGCTGCAAACGTGGCGAGCTGATTAGACTAAGGAAGGAGATGCAAGGCATACTGGATGTATGTGCACGTGCACCCTCACCTGCTGAAATGTTTAAAAGCCCCCCTTCACTCTCACTCACACACAGCCACCCATTCAGCACACAGTAAAATTGATGTATCCTTTATGTAAAGTACTGTATGCAGAGTACAAACACCCATGCATATGACTGAGATTAATCTTGAGCAGTGGAGAGAAGGGGGAGTAGAGGTGGTGCAGGAGGATGTAAATTGACAGTCCTGTAAAGTGACAGACCTGCTGCTCTGCACCCCCCCCCCCCCCCCCCCCCCCCCCCCCCGCCCTTCTTTTCTCCAACACAAACCAACACACACACTCAGACACACAATGGCCTGCTGGTGACAACAAGCAATTCATTACTAGATGCTGCCCTGTGTGTGGGTGTACGTGTCTTCTGCCAGTGTGTTTGCAAGCATACAAAGGCCGAGTGATGTGTGAGCGATGAGCGGCGTTGGTGGGCAGCGGCTACATAAAAGAAAACACGTTAAAGGAGAAAGTTTCTAATTCATTAGAAGGGCAGCTCCCCGCTGAGGCTGCTCTTGGTCTCATGTTCAATTTGGAGATTGGACTTTGCTTTCAAAGGGGTGTAAAGGGACAAGACAGGTGGTTCAGAGCACCAAGGTGCCTGAAAACAGGGTGGGTGTGTGTGTGTGTGTGAGTGGGCGGGTGGGTGCGCGTATGAGTGGGGATGCTGTCCACTTTGGCCACATCTATTATCTCACCATCCCTCCCACTGGGACATCCCAGAAGCCCATTGATCATTGTTAGACCCTGTCATACGAGCGCGCACACAAGTGCACACAAAAGTATCAATCCATAGATTACATGCACACACACCCAGACAGATGATTTACATATACACTCTTAAATACATACATACACATATGCATATAGGCACTTAGTTTTTACGAGCACTGTGACAAGATCAAATGGGTTCAGCGCAGATTGCATCCAGTCCTCAAAGCACTTACATCCTGCTGTCAGCGTGCACCAACAATAGAAGAAGCATCTGACTGGAAGTCGCTTCATCTGCCACAGACAGTCTCTGAGTTTGTTAGTGTGACTCTGAGGCTGTGAAAGAAGCCACTGAGACGGTCTGCATTTGTTTTTTAAAAATCTCTTGAATACTTGAGTTCTGTCAGCAGTGTGAATACAGAAAAAGTCTGTTTTCATGGTAACATTGTAACGTTAACTGTAAGATTTCTCTTTGTTGTAAAAGGGATAAAAAGGATATCAGTAATAAAGTGTAGGACATCTTTCTGAATGAAATGGTCATAAATGTAGAAGGAAGATGTGAAGTTTACTTCTGAGGCCTCTGACAGTGAGGTGCATGTAACCTGCAGTGATAGTTGATCCTGATTTCCTGTCTGTTGTTGCACGTTTGATATTCTCCCAGTTACAAAGTGCTTAAAACTCCACTGTGCGATCTGCTCACCCTGTTTCTTTTGCAGGTGCTTTGAGTGAAGATCCTCAATTTCCAAAGATCCAGTGGCCTCCGCCCGACATGTGTTCAGCCTGCCATGCAGTAAAGGACAACGGGGAGCACACGTGGAACCTGACGGAGGTTCTCAAGTTCCTGTTGACCTACTTCTCCTCCGACAGAATCCTCACAGGTTTGACTGAAAACATTTTATGAACTTCAAGAACTTTACCAAACTGGGAGGTCAAAATTAGACTGATCCAAACATAAATTTAAAAAAAAATGTTGTACCTGTTCATCAATACCTGGATGCCTGTTACACATATATGAAGCAGCATTGTTTACTAATTGAATTTTTAATGCATTTAATGACTGACTGCTAAATTTCTAAGTGTAAACTAGTAACTGTGTATCTTAAGATTCTGAGAAGATTTGGTCCTAGATTCATAGAGTGTAATTTTTGGAAAGTTGGTGAAGGGAGAACCACGTATGTTTTATTTGTTTTGGGTTTGTTGCCCTTTTCCCATCAGACTACCTGGAGAGTGAAAGCCAGATTTTGGAAAAACAGAGGGAGAAACATGCCAGCCAGCAGGTCGTTCACATAGCTGAGAGACACGCAGAGAGAAGAGCCAGGGAGGCCTTGGACTTCAGAAAACATCCTCTGGAAACAGAACCCACTGAGCAGGAGGAAGAGGAAGAAAAAGGCGGGGAGGTGGAGGAAGAGGAAGAAGGCCCACAGGATGAAACGGCAGCAGAGGAAGAAGAGGAAGATGAAGAGGATGGACTAGCAGGTGACATGGTAGGAAGATCGTCTGAGCCAACGCCTTGGGCCAAGCCTGAAATGGAGCTGGGTCGTGGCCGGCAGCAGGCTCGGAGGAGACCGAGCTTTGTGAGAATGAGGAGAGACCCGCAGGAGGACATTGTGGATCTCGACTCGTTTGTCAACCAGCACTACAAGGCCAAGGCGCTGCAGATGGCTACCTCCACCCGAGTCAAACGACGCAGCCTGCAGAGAAAGGAAGAGCAGGAGCCCGGGCCGGTGTTTGGGCTCGGCATGGAGCTGGGCGCAGGGTTGGGGATGGTGGGTCTGGAACCAGTGGATGCAGGCTTTGATCTGGATTTTGCGCGGCCAAGGAAGCGGCTGCAGAAGCGAGACGTGGCGGGCCAGTACTTTGGTCAGGAGGCTGAGCTGAGGCACAAGGGACGCTTGATGTCCGTGTTGACCATTGGCTTCTCGAAAGTGGACATCAGCTTGTGTGTCTTCCTTTATTTCCTGTCCTCCCTGTGTCTTCTGGTCATGTACCTTTTCTTCAAAAACCGCCTCAGACGACGGCGGCCTAAAATCTCCGTCCCCTGAGCCAACATGTGTGCTAATTTCACCTGAGTCATAACAAAGATTAACATTCATTTGGTTAATGTCTCCTAAGTTTGAGCGCACTGCACACAAATATAAAATGCTGCCCTCTATAACTGTCCAGTTAAATGTTACCTGCAGTGACACATTTTACTGTGAATTTCACTATTTTCTGTCCAACTACAGACGAGGAGAAGGGAAAGTTAGCAAGTTACTTTAAAAAAATCAGGACAGTCATGATTTTATTTTCCGTGCAGCCTGCAGGGAATTTCATTCTTTCCACACTGACTGTGGGAAAAATGTGTGTTTAGATGTATATTTACATGAAATAAAGGAAAATCAGTTTTTGTCACCACTTTAAACCCCAGTATGAGCTGAAATGTTTTCTGTAATCTGTGTGATATAGATACAGCGCTTAAAATGTATTAGATCACCTGTCATCAAAAACAAGAAAACACAAATGTTTTAGAAATGTGTCAAAAAGCTTGTTTATAGCTAACAGCTGTCATTTATTAGGCAAAATAAACTAAATTCACATTTTTAATCCCAAATTTGAGCCGACAGTGGACTCAGAGAGGAGTCAGAAATTAATCGGGTAAAGCATCAAACCACCAAAACATTTTTTTTTCCTGCTGGAATTCAAGCAAATAGCTTTAATTTGGTGTCTTGATTGGAAAATGTGCTTTATTATCTTATTATTGTATTTTTGTTTGTAAAATGGTAAATCTGAAAATTCACATGACAATGAGTTTATTTTCAGTTCATTTTTATTTATATAGCACCAAATCACAAGTCACTTCAAGGTGCTTGATATTATAAAGGTAAAGACTCTACAATAGTACAGAGAGAACCCCACCTATCAGATAAACCCCCTCTGAGCAGGCACATGGGTGACAGTGGGAAGGAAAAACTCCCCTTTAACAGGAACAAACCCCCAGGCAGAGCCTGGCTGAGAGAAGAGAGACTGACTGGGGGTGATGGGAGGAAGACTGGACCAATATCATTTTGATTCAAGAGCTTGCACAAACTGGCGGATTAACAGAAACACAGATGATTTTGGAAATGACTAATACTGTTAGCTATGGCATAAAGCTGTACTGGGTGGTCTAATAAGTTTCAGCTGTGTTTGGTTTTCTTTCACTTTTGGTGGATTTTTAAATTTACTGCTTTTGTTACTGTTTTCTGTCAGATTCCCTCCTTAACGGTGTTGTGTGGCTGAGAATTTAGTCACATTACGTTTGTTTTGGTTGCTTTTTCATTTCAGTCTCAATTTTGTGAATTTTAACGCACTAACGGTTAAATGAACTTTGAGTGATTCAGAGCAGTCGTGTTGAATCTTAAATTATTGCTGAAAACTGTGACTCGACCAGAGAGAAGCAGATGAGCTGCATTGGTCCAAATTACACTTGAGCTTGACATGATGTCTTTGAATATTACATCACACTGAGTCCACGTAATAGCCACTCTGGTTCTTGAAGTGGAGTGAGGAATATGTTCACACTGGACGAGGATTTGGATTAATCGGGATTTGTTTTGTTTTTGTTTTCTTGGCTGGGGTCCATGAATGATGAAGCGCTGCTCTTCTTCGATGTTTCCATTTGCTTTGGTCTGAATCAATAAAATTATTTTTGATAACGATTTTCGTCTTTTGTTTCCTTGTTCTGACGTGGCGGTCGTGTTAAACGCGTAAATGGCGTCTGTGTTGTCTTTAATGTCGAAATATGTTTTTGTTACAGGTTTGAAAGTGACTTCCTGTTGTTCTAGGTCAAAACAAAAAACAATCAGGACATGGCGAGAAGGAGAAGGGTGTTACATGTAGAAATGGGGGTTAAACCATGCAAGGTTGAAGGAAAAAGCCTGTTGCCATCTGCTGTGCAGCGCAAGCTAAATCCTAACAATTTCATTGGGATTATAGCAAGTGAGTAATCCAGCTTTCCTTTAGGACTAGAGAGGAGAGATTACCCTTGAGGATTAGCTCCCAGCAGATAATAAACTTTATTAAAATGCAATCGGCTTTCATGAGGCTTCTTCCATCCTCACACACACACACTTGGAGGTGGGCTCTGCTAAGGAAGGGCAACGGCAGACCCTCAGGGGCGGTAACATGATGGGATAAGGGGTGGATGAAAGGAGTACTATGGGGGGGGGGATAAATGGATGGATGGATGAGGGTTTGATGTTGAGATCACAACGAGCACAGCTGAAGGACAACCAAAGCTTGATCTTGAGCTTTGTGTTTCCTGGAACGCCGGCTTGAATTCCCTCGACTCCTGCCCCTTACCTCCACCTTCCAACCTGTCACCAAAGCATACGTGGATAAAACCTCTGATCTTATCCTATAGCCCGTTCTATCCCTTCATCCAAACCATGTGTTCAGCCTTTGCAGTTTTGATGATGACATAGGTGAGTTGAGGCAGTCAATTTCTCTCTCTCTCTCTCTCTCTCTCTCTCTCTCTCTCTCTCTCTCTCTCTCACACACACACACACACACACACACACACACACACACAATAGGGTGATTAATAGCCCCACATTAAAGCAGAAGAGCATCACAGCTGAGCAGCTGTGGTTGTGTGACTTAATCAAACTCTCAGGTACTTTCAATGAGATCCTCAATGACACATTATGATTGCCAGAATGGATCGAGAAAAGCAGTTCATCACAAGAAACCTTCCTTAAGTTGTTTATTTATGCCTTTTATCCAGTGCACCGTGACACTTTTTAAAATATCAGCTGGGATGGAAGACCATCAGAGTGAAGCAGGAATTATGTATCCTTAAACTTTTTGCACATCATGAAAATCTTGGAAACGTTGTTTTTCTTGAGCACTTTTCCCGCACGTCCGATCAGTTAATCTGTTTAAACGTTTACCTGTGTTTGTTAGAGGATTGGCGTCAGCCACGCTGTGTGCTGCTCACGCTACACAAGCCCTTTATCAGGTGTCTTGAGCTTCAGTGAGCTGCAAGTGTTATGCTGGTTCAGACTAATGATGGTTAATGAGGAAGTTGGCAGCAGTGTAATATCTGTCTGCAGCTTTGCCAAGGCTGAGGTGAGCAGTTCACACCGAGGACAGAGGCTTCAAATCTAAATTAGGACACATTCGGAGCTGTTTGCGCTTTTTACACCGTTTAATCGAATTCACACAAACCACAAAATGTCAGTTATGTGACAGTATGAATATAGTTGCATTGAATTGAAAGCCTTTATTGTCATTATACATAGTATAATGAAATTGGAAACAGCTCTATATAAGTGCACACATGCTTATAGCACATTATAAAAACTATACAATAATATAACTATACACTACTATAAATATAAATACACAGCACAGTGCTGACACAGTGACAGACAGGCAGGGAATTGATGATATTTCAGTGCAGATTACTTTTGTACAGTTGAGTCGAGTACGGTGATGGCTTTGGGGAAGAAGCTGTCCCTGAGTCTGTTCTGGCCCGTATGGATCTGCAGCACCTGCCAGACGGCATTAGGTTGAAAAGCCGGGGTGGGTAGTGTCCTTTAAAATGTTTCTGGCCCTACTAAGACAACGGGAGTTGTAGACGGCAGACAAGGAGGGCAGGGGGCGGCCGATGATTTTTTGTGCTGTGTTTACCTCTGCAGTCTCTTCTTGTCTGCCTCGGTGCAGCTGGCGTGCCACACTGTCACTGCACAGGTCAGCAGGCTCTCGATGGTGGATCTGTAGAAGGTCATCAGCAGCGAGGTGTTTAGTTGCTCCTTCCTGAGCACCCATAGGAAGTGTAGCCGCTGCTGGGCTTTCTTGACTAGGGCCGTGGTGTTAGCTGCCCAGGAGAGGTCTGCAGAGATGTGGGCCAAGGAATTTGAAGGACTCCACTCGCTCTACACATTCTCTGTTGATGTGCAGGGGGGCACAGCCTGAAGTCCCGGATGAGTTCCTTGGTCTTGGTGATGTTAAGTACCAGGTTGTTTGATGCACACCATTCACCCAGTCTCAGGACCTCATCTCTGTAAGAATCAGAATCAGAATACTTTATTGATCTGTAGGGGAAATTATTTATAAGCTGCCTCATTTCCCTCTGTGATCAGCCCCATCACTGTTGTGTCATCAGCAAATTTGACAATGATGTTCTCTGGGTGGGCGGGACTGCAGTCATATGTGTAGAGGGAGTAGAGTAGTGGGCTTAGTACACAGCCCCGGGCAGAGCCGGTGCTGAGAGTGCGAGGGGACGAAAGGCGAGGACCCAGTTTCACCCGCTGGGGTCTGTTGACCAGGAAGTCCTTTATCCAAGAGCAGGTGGATGGCAGGAGCCCCAGGTTGGCTAACTTGGTGATCAAAATGTCTGGTATGTCACTAATTAGTGAGTGTTAGTTATGGTTATTGAAAACCATCCATATAGCAGCTGCAGTTTAATATTCATATGTGATGGACAGACATGATAGTAGTTTGGCCTCATCAGTGGATTACTCCAGCTGTTAGTGTTTGTCCATGTTGCCTATCCTCGAGTTTCATATTTAACACTGAAAAGAATAAATCGCATTATAAGAAGGCTCAGAAATAATCAGTTCTTTCGCACGCAGACTGGAAGGAAACATAAATCCCTACAGATTAAGCTGCAGTTGATGTGTTTTCACTCATCTACATGTTTTTCTTTGACTTGTGTTACAGGAAGGTTTCCACAGTCCACCAACATCTGAAAACATCCGTTTGTTCAGTTTACAATGTTGCCGATTGACCTTGTTACAAATCTGTTTGTTTTCAAGGTCAAAGACGACAAATGCTTATAAAAGCAACCATACAAACAGCAAATTGATCTTAAGGTGACACCGTCATGGCGGAGCCTGCATACCTTGTCACCGTATATCTTCTTGGAGTAACACGAGCTGATTACTTTCTTCTAAACTTTTTTGTGTGTTTTGTCTAAAACTGATGCTTTGAACTGAGACAAAGTTGCGTTATGAAACCACTGACTGAAGGGTAAAAACCTCACCTTCCTGCCCTGTTGCTGTCTTCCATAAATTAGACAATGCAGAGTTTTATAGTCACTCGTCTCCTGTACGCTCTCTGCCTCGATGTTTATTACCCCGCCGGTATTGATATTAAAATGCAGGAGGGGCTTGATGCATTTTTCTGTCATCTCTCTTTCTGACTTTAATAATACTATAAAGCTTCCTGCTGTGGGTAGAGGGAGAATGCGGGTGTGGGGGTGGTGTGGGGGTGAATAAATTATGAAAAAGAGGTTAATATATGGTATTGGTATACATTGCATCCTAACTAAGCCAGATCCCCTTTCGGGTTTTAAACATGCAGCCTTTTAAACGCAGGAGTCACGCAGGGTCAGACCCATCTCATTTCTCTGCTGCAGTCCCTCCCCCTTTCATGTGGACGCTCATCTGCCGAGATCTGCAAACATCTCAGTGAGTGTTCATGCAGCCTGTACCAAGGTTTTCAGTTTATGCAGTAACTTCTACTTCTGTCAGTTCACTCAAATTAATGGCTGATGAATGAGCACAGATTATAAGTTTTTGTTTTGCTCCCAAAGACCCCGAACCAGCACACCCAGCACACCCAGCACACCCAGCACAACCAGCCAACCAGAGTTACACCAGATGAAACTGTGGAATACACCCAGGTTGATGCGTTTGTCTTATTAATGCAGACATGGGTTTTATATCATTTTAAGTAACTATTTTTAAATTCCTCCAATATAATCACTTTCACTGCTTCATGCTTGTTTAATCTCATAATTTAACTTTCAGGACTTAAAATTGTGAGTTCACGTCTCCGCATCATTTCATTACAACACAACCCCGACCTTCACTTCTGCTGATCTGGGCTCAGTTTCCCAAAAACATTGTTAAGCCTGGATCATCTTGTTCCCATTGTACTTCTTTACAATGAAACTACCTTATAGATGATTTTGGGAAACGGGGCTCTGCTCTTGTTTTACCCCCACCCCTTCCCCTCCAGAGTTAGCATATAGCTTACAGGAAGTGCTTGGATAATGAAGTTGGAGAAGAGCCAACACTTGTCAGTCACACCGCTTTCACTCACTCAGCCAACACTGCTCCTTTCACCGAGCATCAAAGACGCAACACAGGCTTTCTGTGGAAATCTTTAGGTTGTGGATGCGGGCCTTCACACATTTTTACTGAGTAGTTTGTTATGATCAGTCATCTGCAGTAAAATAATCTGATTTTAATAGTTATCTTAAATAGAAATATCAAAATACAACACTGGAGTAAATGCATTTTATTTGGTTTTGGGTTTTATTTGCTGAAATTAAAAAAACAATATGGTTTCATTCAATAATGTTGGTCAAAATCAGTCTTGTATTTTAAATGCTATGCATTAGCTGCGTGTGCCCCATGAACGGTGAAAATGCGAACTAATTCAGAATGCCTATTTTAAATCTGAGAATGCAGAGAAAACAACAGGAGCTGCAGAGGAACTGTAATCTTATAGGAGCTGTTAATGTGTTTTTGCAGCTCTGGGCTTCTGCTAATCACACATTAACATCATTTTTGCATCAGGAGGTTTCACCTGAATCCAGATTATTTTTTGCGCTCTGGTTTGCAAGAGCAGCTTAAGCTTCAGGTCTCAGCTTTCATTCATCCTTATATCCATTTGCTTTCCACGCTTATCTAATGAAGTTCGTGAGGGTCGGGAGTCTATTCCAGCACGACGGGCAGCATTCAGACAGGGCAGCACCTTGGGCAGGTGCCAGTGCATCACAGGACTTATAATTGAAACTGGATAATTTAAAGGGCTTTCAGTTAAAGGGGGATCCTGCTGAATTCTCCTGTTTGTGTGTCTTTATCTTGTCATAAATAAATAATATTAATAGTGTTTCAATTAAATCTTATCAGTGTGTCGTGAAAATAAAGCAAAATCCAAATGAAATCCTTCTTCGGGCAGGCTTGGCTTAAACTGTTGTAGTTATTCGAGTCAAATGAGCCTATTACCGCCTCGTCTTAGCAGGACAGGGTCAGGTTCAATCAGGGAATTGGAAAATATCATTTCTGACGGGAATAGATTTCGTTTGTTCAACCAATCTCTTCTACTAATTACCCAAATGGACAGGAGCTGTCAGGAGACAATAACTATTCCCTAATAGAATTTGCCCCCCAAGTGCAATTTAATTTTCTCCTCCGAGCTCTCTCCTAAGGTTTCCCCCTCGCTTTCTGCCTCTCTCCCTCTCTCTGTTCCTTTCCTGCTTTCGGACCAAATGCGTGGGGACACGGTGCCACTGCTACCTGATGTTGTTTTGCGGGTGGACGGCGGAGAAAGTGTGGACTGACTACTGCAGTTTCCCTGCGAGCTCTGGCTCACCCCGCTGAAACGAGCCTCGGCGGTATGGAGGAGGAGAAGAAGAAGGCGAGGAGGAGGAGGGAGAGCAGAGAGGAGACAGACTGCCAGGTAGGTCTGCGCGATGCGCTGGGCTGTAATTCGTCTTGGAAGTCGAGAATACATTTACGCACTTCTAAAGTGTAAGTGTTGCACGAAGGGAAGCCATTTGTTCTGCTCGCAGTCTCTGCATGAATTTGATCGTACCCAGGCTGAATCTGTGCTCTGAACCGTGTTATCACCATTGCATGGCAAATGTGCTCAGCTGACATCCACGTTGGTTTGTGTGACTAACATTCAAATAATAGATTTAAACGCACAAAAATAATAAACACTCAGATGAAGCTTTTTCTGTTGTGGCTCGTTATGAACCAGGCCTGCTGCAGGTTTTCATCCCACAAATGAATCGCGCTCCATGAAAGCCTGATCACATAAGATATCCTGACTCTCTGCTCTCACTAAGATGGATCTGTGAATCGCAGATTTGCGCTTTGGTGACAATGAACTCATCCACTGAAATATTAGATCTAATTAGAGGTGCTTGGGTCAACGGCGGTGGCAAAGGAGTCGCCCTCTGTTTGAGTTATTGTCCGAGAGCTGCCTCCTCTCAAGATTACATTCATTTAGATAAATAACCTCCTTCCAAATATGTATCATAAAAACAGAAAAATCAAAAACATCTTTACTGATTTGTGTTAAAAATGTTTACGAATTAAACTTCATTTGACTGCCCGGGCGAATTTAACAGAGCGGAAGCCGTTTGAGTCCCCTTGGATAATAACATTAAATATATCTTCTCTGTAATGTCACACTTCAATTACTATTATTTTTAACTGTTGTGTGCAGCATACATATATTTGTAAAATGTAAAACGATTACCCCCCAAATGCGGATTGTTTTGCACATCATTCAGTGCACTAATAGCCACGTTGCTTTGCCATCTCATTTAAAGATGAAAAACGCACCTCATCATTTACTGTCCCACTAAACCAGATGTGCGCGCTCGTATCTTCTCTCTCGCTGCATTTGCATCCGTCAATTATTCTAATTGTGTTGCCCTTTGCTGACAGTTTAAGAGCATTTTATCTGCATTGTTTTCTAGGACAGCTAAAGGGCCTCGATTCCAACAATCAGAGTAATTGAATAGTCGAATAAATTGAATGATCTTGAGGGGAAAAGTGTATAATGAAAATAAAGTGAGACCATATGATCCCCTCGCCACACGTGCGCGTTACTGATGGATGGATGGACGGATAAAATTCCTGTAATATCCCAGCCTGCCTTTTAATCATCCTGATGTCCGTTTTCATTTTACTAAATTATATCTGGAAACGCCACGCATACAGGCGAAGGGGATTGTGGGTCAAAACACCATAGGGTGGCTATAAAATAAATAAATAAAAATAAATAATAAACAGAGATAGAATCAGTTTATGGGCAAAAAGGGGGAAATATGCATAATATGACGCCAACTTAAATTTACTTTGCCAGAGCTTGTTCTCCCCTTTTTCTGATATTTGTAAAGCCAAATAAAATAGTCCGCTAGTTTTGATCTATTACTAGTGCATAATATTGAGTCACATCACAGAAGATCTCAAATATGTGTTGGATATTAAAGGGTATAAATGCGTCGAATTGATACACCGCTTGAACTACTAAAACCTCACCTAAAATAGCCAAGCGGTAAATAAACTAAAAAGAAATGCTTTCACTTATTGTTTGTTTTTTTAAATAAAGAAAAATTACTGGTTTTGTTTTAGTTGAACATGTGGTGTGTGTGAGTGTGTGTGTGAGAGAGAGCGAGCTGCAAACAATCACCTGGGACCCTCAGACGGACTTGGAGTTGATGGAAACAACCTGCACTGGTTTGGAGGCGGACCGCGGCGGCAAAGCGCCACTGTGTGCTTTTCTTTCCATGCTTGAAGTAAATTGGAAGCGAAGATTGAGTTCATCTAGCCTGAACTAGCGGCCCTCCGGAGGGAATATCTTATCCGGGAGAGCAGTCTCAGACGATGGGGTTTGAAATGAGCAGTGTCAGGAGGACTGCGCCCAGACTCCTAATCCTACCTGTCACTGAGAGAGCAGCTGCACGGGAGCTGCCACTGCCGGGAAAAGGGCTACAGGTGACGGTGCTGTGAATGTGACTCAGACGTGTCCAATAATATTCCTTCTGTGGTGTGGCTTCATTTATTATTTTTTCCCTTTTTTTTTGCACCCTTAGCTGTAGTAAGACCTCAGATTACAGGGATACTTTTCAGGTGTGATGGTGCCTACATGCGTGTTTTATAGGGCCAATCAATCCCATCACCAAATAATAAAAATGAAGAAAAATGCGTTTACTTGCATTGAATTGACTGATGCCGCCATCCCACCTGCTGATATTCTATAAAAGTACATTTTTGCATCGCATTTGGTCACAGACGTGGGTGCTGAAGAAACAACACTGTAGTCTGGACGATCCGCAGGGAAATCTGCGTGGACAGCAGACACGCTTTCTTTTTTGTTGCTTCGTGGATCATTTCTAAAGTAAAATGACATGTAGCTGAACTCTAATTTTCCTGGCAACACGGGTCCCTTCTCCTCCTCTCCTAAAGGAGCCCTGCTTGCCCGGGGACCCTCTGGAAGCCACTGCAGTGAGCTATTTATGGTCTCCAAGGGAGCGAGGCCCCGCCTCTCCAGAGACTTTCTCATATACCATGTAAGACTCCCCTGCTCCTCTCCTTTCTCCTTCTTCCTTGTACACCTATTGAGGATGCTTTCCGCCTTCGGGGGGCCTCCTCTTCCTGCTCTCCTATTGGCTCCTGGTCAGCCTCTGCCGTGGTGACGTCAGGCCCCGCCGCCCCTGCAGCGCTGAATGGACCAAGCAGCCTGTCTGATCCACTCCAAAACAGCTCAACACGGCACGGCACAGCACGGACACCATCCCGGGAATAGGAAAATAACAGGAATAGAGGCTTGACGGGACAGCGACAGAGATCAGCCTCCAAATCGCACGAAGGCCCAACAACATCAGCATCATTGTTTGTTTTCTTCACGAGACAGGACGGGGGAGTGCGCCCACCGTTTTGCGGGTGTATGTGCGTGCGCTTGTCTCCCGGTTTGGATCACGATGATGCAAAGTGCGGCGGTCCTACCGACAGAGAGTCCTGTGAAGAGTTTACCGGAGATTCTCGGAGTGCCACTGCAGCGTAAGACATTTTTTCTCCTGTTCTTCCTCTTCTTCTGTCCACGATCAGTCTGGAAACTGGTTGGCGAGCGCAACCGGTGCTGCGGGGATTTGACTGTAGGGAGAGGGGCTTAGTTCCAGCAACCCGAGCGAGATTGGGGAGTCTTAGTTTGTCACGTACACCACTAATGTGCCATGCTTAGTCTTTATTTCACGGTGCAAAAGCGCCTCGTAGACGATTCTGCTTCACGGCCTCACAGCCACCCGCATGTCCAATTAATCTTCGCAGCCTCAGATAGCGAAGACGTATTCTGCGTTAGGCTGCGAGTAGAAGCGCAAACTGTGATATTTTTCACTCATCCTGGGTGAAAAATAATTTCTGGTGAAAGGCAACATTTATGATTCCCTAGTTTGGCCTCTAACTTCCCGCGTCAGGTTGCTGGGCTCACACGGAGCCTCCCAGCTGTTAATTTGTAAAAGAGTCTGCATGGTCAAGAGATCAGGCGCAGTTGTCATCACCCTTCAGACAAACACACTGACTTTGACTGACACTCATCACTGGGTCGAATTAAATAGCTTGAAACACTTTTATTTATTACAATTTAAGCACTAATAAAAGTGAAATTATTATTATTATTATTATTGAGGATAAGGGCAGATATTTAGTAGTTAATTGTCGATGTATCACTGTATTTTCTACCTTACAGCATCAAAGGCGAGAAATGCCTTACATCTGTTCTCCTGTTAATCTGTGCCAAACCTTTTCTTTCTTTCTTTTTTACAATCTGTTCGTGCAATCAAGGTCTAAGTGCAACTGGATACATTTCTGTTCTGACCTAATTATTTAATATGCCAGTTAGTAACAATGTACAGATGGACCGGGTCTAATAGGGTAACGTCAAAAATAATCCACAACAGAACGGGATAACGTCGAGCGAAATTACTGGACTGCTCTGTTTTCAAAATACTCATGATGCACATTTAAAGACGCACATTCAGGGTTTGAAATCTGTTAACAAATGGCTAAAACTATATAACAAAACTGAGGGGAATCTTTCAGGTTTTTCCACATTGCTCCCATCCAACTAAAAAACCGTAAACAACGGTGAAATATGACAAGAGTCATCTAAGACTTCCAGCCTGTTCAGTGAAGTATTTAAACCTCACCAACTGGGGGGAAGCCTCTATATGGTGGGCTTATGCTCTTTAATTTTATAAATCGAGACAGATTAAAAGATTGGATAAAGATCCTGCCACTCAGCCCCCTGCAGAGCCAGCAGGCATCCTGGATTTAAACCTGGATTATTTCAGGAATAAAAGCAAAGCAGAATATATCTGAGCATTTTATATCTCACACACACAGTCCTCTGCTGACTCAGGGCAATTACACCCACACCTTAACCTGCAGGCTATTAGTCGTTGATATAGAGTGTTTACTTCACGTTTAATTAACACAAATCGCTTGACAACCAACGGCTGCCAGAGTGCACTTCTTCTTCTTCTTCCTCCTCCTTTCGTTTCTTCTTCTAAACAACACCCCTGCTAAAAGAGTCTGAAAGTGTGTTTCACCCGCTGTGTGAAATGAGCAAAGCGATGAGACTGCACGTGGTGAAGAGTGGTGGCAACAGATAATAAGATACGAAGAAGACCTCCTGAATACACGAGGTTTACTCTCTCTCCCTCTCTCCCTCTCTGACACACACACACACACACACACACACACACACACACACACACACACACACACACACACACACACACTGAAGCTGGATGGCGAACGCCCTGTCGTTGCCAAGAATCGTGCTGCTTTCCTTTCAGCACCACTTCTCTCTCCAAAGCCATCCCGCTCGGCTTCACCCACCCACCACTTATCTCTGGATATTTAAAATGCTTTCCCATTTTAAAGTCCGAGACACAGGCCACCCTTTCATAATAATTTCACTGCCTTCTTCTACCCTTTCTATGAGAATTACCTCGCCGAGGAGACACAAAGCCAGTCCAAGCTGTGTCTGTGCCGGAATGTTCCTCTGTGTGTAACAGTGTGCGCACTGGGTTATTTAAGCTTCTGTAATAAGGACCGAATATTTCGATGAGGTTATCTGTTCTTACTCTTCGCAAAATAAACGAATGAATACTGAAAATAAAATGATTTTTTTTAAAAAAAGCTCATTTTCACTGAGTTACAGTTATTTCTCCTCCTTGAAATTAAAATTAAAATCACAGAAATGCCAAAGGTACTAAGAGTAGTACATAAAAACCCTCTAAAATGTGCGTGTCCGCGCCTCCACGGTGCAGAGTCAGTGAGCTTGGTTTTGCACGCAGTATTGTGTGTGGGGATTACGCATGAGGCACCCGGCGCTTTACACGGTTATTGTAAGATGATTTCACGGCCGATATGTTTTCTCTCCACAGCAAAGG
Organism: Maylandia zebra; assembly: GCF_041146795.1. Lineage (NCBI taxonomy): Eukaryota > Metazoa > Chordata > Actinopteri > Cichliformes > Cichlidae > Maylandia > Maylandia zebra. The sequence goes on along the minus strand of NC_135188.1, from coordinate 2,357,107 downwards.
TTGTGATATGTGGGTGTCTTAGCTTCATGGTGGTTTCCGGCCCGGTCACTTGTTTTTTCTCAGTATTTTTTTTTTTTTTTTTTACAGTTTTTTCTCGTCGTGTAGCATCATGCAGATGTGTGACAAAGACAGGCCGAGAATAAAAACAGTCTAAAGGTCTTTAAAGACAAATGCTGACGTGATGTTAGTTTATGGAGCATTGCAGGTGGACTTTTACAATCTTTAATTTAATAGAAGGAGTAGGAGTTACTGTAATAATAAAAATGCTACAAATACAAATATTAAAATATAAAAAATATGCTGTTTGATCTCTATAAATGTGCTACTTCGACAGAAAATCGGTTTTTGTTTTGAAAGAAATTATGTTTTGATTTTATTTCGCTTTTTAAGACGTCTTGAAATGTGCAGCTTACCTGTAGTTTATCATCGATGCCAAATTTAATTGCTAATATCTGCCTCCGAATGGGCACGTGTGGTGTGCCAAGACACCTTTTTTCCCTTTCTTTTTTTTACATTCACAAAAATTAAATTTAATCTCCCCTTGACCCTGATTTACATCCAGAAACCGCCTCACCTTCTAACACTGGTTGCCACCATGCTTCCCATAAAATCATTAGGAGATTAATTAGGGTCAAACTAGATCTGGCTAACGAAATTAAGAGAAACAAAAATCAATATTTCGTCAGAAAATTATTTTCGCCCTACAAGCGAACAGCTCCGAGTTCAGCACCTTGGACAGAGACGGACAATACAAATACGCGAAATTTATATATTTTTTGTCCTGTTTAGCTGTGATAGCAACAGCAAAATAAGTCGTAATAAAATAAAATAAATATATAAACAGAAGCAAAATAAATAACATTTAAAAAAAGTGACGGGCCTTTAGAAAATAAACATCCATGCACATAATCTCCAGATTTCATTGTTATTATATCTATACGGAAATATGAGTGAAACCCGAGTTTATTGTCTAAAACTAAACTACAGGCTTGCAGATTTAGGGGAAACCCCGAAAACCTGCTTTAATGTGCGAAACAATTCTCCGTCACCATGAATGTCATTTCATTTTTTGTTGTTGTTTTTGTAAAGGTAAAACGAAATGAATTTCGTTCGCGTAAAGCGCTTATTTCTCTTTGCCTCTTTGCTTCTCTGTTAACTACGCGGGACTGCGCTTGTTTCCGTCACAGAGATCCCTCAGTGTGCAGGCTGTAGTCAGCACATCCTGGACAAGTTCATCCTGAAGGTGCTGGACAGACACTGGCACTCCAAGTGCCTCAAGTGCGCCGACTGCCAGACACCGCTGGCGGACAAATGTTTCTCCCGGGCAGGAAGCGTCTACTGCAAGGAGGATTTCTTCAAGTAAGTGCGCTTCTTCCTTTGCTTTCTCCCCTTACCATCCGCGTGGATTGTTTCCTGCAGAGTGAGCACTGGCCCAGCCTTTCTCCAGGGCAGCACTAACAAATATTACAATTTTCCTTGACAAAAATCCGACTGTGACCTGTAATAGTTCCGGTGCATTTAGTATTGCAACCGACTGGTTTCCGTTTGCTAACACGGTTAAAATGCTAGCAATATAACATCGTGCCATACATGTGTATTAGGCTAACCTTTGTCTTTTTACCTTTAATTATTTAATAATACATATTCACCACTTTCCCCTAATTTATGAAGAACAACAGAAACACAGCTTGCAGGTGTGTTTGCTTGGGTTGATGGTTTTCCTCTTTGTTGTGACTGAACATGTGTGATGCTGGTTGCCCTCATAATGTGCACAGTTTGCCTGATTCCCAGTGTAGTGGCAGCTCTGTCACTCTGTAGGAAAGATTAAAAATCCCTTTATTTCACAGTCTAGTTGCCATTTATTCTTTCAACAATTGGATGTTTGAGGCATTGCAGGAGAAAATTGAGTTTGACTTTTATCCATAACACGATCGGCATATTGGGGCTTTTTACTAAATCATGTTTGAAAGGTTTTAATGCTCAAAGCTAGAAAGAGACCTAAAGAGCTCCGGAGTCTCACTGGGAGCTAACTGTGTTAGGTGACCCAGGGGGCAGTGCTGGTGGGGGCTGTAGCATGTTCAAACACACACAGACACACATACTAAATAATACATACACATAGCTTTGCTGGTGTTTGCTTCCCAGAGGTGATTTGGAGGCCTCACCTTGCTCTTTTTATTTTTGTGTCTGTGCTGTGATTTAAAGCCTCTCCCGAGTCAGTGTTTTATTGGTTCTCCTCGGGGTGTCTTTACTGTGAGGACCCCTCCTCCTCCTTCTCCTCCTCTTCTTGTTCTCTTTTTACTCTAGTTCATCTGCAATCACATAAACATGCAAACATGCAGATGCACACTCAAACCCACACAGTGCACTGATCCAGTCCATCTATCAGTCTGCTGGCAGATCTACCGTTAACAGAAACACATTCCAGGGATGGTTTTTCCCTCCTCAGCAGCTGGAGTTCCTATTAATACAGACACTGTGCCATCATTCTTGGCTGCAGATGAAGAAATAGTCATGTAGTGTGTGAAATTTTAATCTCAGCTGCTCGCACTCTTTCCATCAGTCCACCCTGCCGGCGTTTTACAAATTTTTTCATGGCGTCTCTCTCTCTCTCTCTCCTTCATGTTTTCCTGCAGACGTTTTGGTACAAAATGTGCATCGTGTCAGCAGGGCATCCCGCCGACACAGGTTGTGCGGAAGGCGCAGGACTTTGTTTATCACCTGCACTGCTTCGCCTGCATCATGTGCAGCAGACAGCTGGCCACCGGGGACGAGTTTTACCTCATGGAAGACGGGAGGCTGGTGTGCAAGGTGGATTACGAGGCCGCCAAACAAAATGGTAGGTGTGCAGGAGCATTCGATGTTAGGCTACAACGAGCGTTTACTGAAAATATGAAAAAAGAGATGTTTCAATAACTCTTAGCAGTTTTTATCCACCTGGTTTAGTGCTGATGACTTCACTTAACTACACCAGAATCACAACACTATGAATCATGGATAAAGTTGTATTCACGGTGCAAAGCGGTAATACGACTCCTGCCGGTGGATCCGTGTTGTTTGTTTGTGGGTGTGTGCTGCTTCTCTCCCTCCCTCTCTCCTCAGATGTCCATGCATCTCTGATTGATTATGCAAAGTGAAGCAATGCTCTTATATGGTGCTGTTCCAATCACTCCATTCCTCCGGCAGTGAATAGATTTATGTCCTCTGCTGTGGGAGTGGGACAGATGCACAAGGACAATAATACACTTCTATACATGACCATTCACTTCACTGAGCACAGACACGCTCAATGTGAAGGCCTGAGGGCAGTGCCTGCTGAGGCAACATGACAAATCTAGGAAGAAGTCACTCACGCTCGTGTGTGTGGTGTTTTCAGATGATTCAGAGGCAGGGACCAAGAGACCAAGGACCACCATCACCGCCAAACAGCTGGAGACCCTCAAAAGTGCCTACAAAAACTCGCCGAAGCCTGCACGCCACGTCAGAGAGCAGCTGTCATCGGAGACGGGGTTAGACATGAGAGTGGTGCAGGTAGAGTATTTTGGCTATATCCTGCAGGTCCCTGAGAAAGCTGACTCACTGGGATCGAGTTTTTGTAATGAAGCAAGTTACTTTGGAATCGCTGAATCCCGGCCTCTCAAGTGCTGATACAAATGTTAAAAAGCAAATACATATTTGGAAACAACATAATTCACATGCATTTTACTTGAATTTTAAATTTAAATGAGGATATTTAGTATTTTAGAGTGTTTCAGAGCTAAAAAGATCAGACCTTATTGAGAATCCACGTGCAAAGCTTACATTTTTTTCACATATTCACTTTAGTGTCATGCGTTTGTTTTCCTACCTAAAATTTCTGGTATCGACTGTTGTGAGATAATTAAAATTTGATGAGTTTATTTGTGAATTTAAAAGCTCAGGTTGCAAATAAACACATTTATAAAGAGTGACGCTATATTGCGTCAAACAAAGGCCGAGGCTGAAGTCAGACTAAGAAGGTATCGTTCCTGTTGTCATTTATTTTTAGTTGGAGATAATGTTTCAGAGTGTTTCATAATTTCATTTGCACTTAACGATAAATAAAATGTTCCACAGGTTTGGTTTCAGAACCGGCGAGCGAAGGAAAAGCGTCTGAAGAAAGACGCAGGGCGGCATCGCTGGACTCAGTTTTATAAAAGTGTCAAACGCAGCCGAGGAGGAACTAAAGTGGAGAAGGAGAGCTCAGCTGACGACGCAGGACTCAGCGACAGCGAGCTGAGCTTCAGAGGTATGCAGCTTTTAGTGCTTAAAAGTGAGATCCCTGAAGGGAATTGTCCGTCATGCTGCCGTGCTAATGGGATCGAGGGAGCCTAGAAGCTGCTAAATGACACGAGCGCCGCGGCAATTGGAAGTGTCTTTGTGGCGTTTCATTTGTTTTCTAGCATTCATCAACGCGTGGCGTCGCAGTCGGGCAAATCCAAAATGGCATTCTCATTTCACATTCCCGTCACACATCCCTGTGGCTGCTGACGCATCCTCCTGCCTCTGTTTGTCACCATGATGGAGCTTATTGGAAAAGAGAGAGGGTCCTTAGTGGGATGCAAACGGCGTTTTAGACATGCCATGTTATTTAATGTTTGCACACCCCGTTTTTGGTAGTCATAAAAGTCCTCAAGCCAAAGAAGGCTATTTTTATGAGAAATGAAAACATGGTGACAGAAACTCTATAAAGCATGTGAGGCTTTTAGTCAATTAGAGAGAAAGCGCTCTGGGGCGTTGTTGTTATTGAAGCCACCCAGGGGAGGGACGAGATGGAAACAAATATTTTGTGCTGCAGTAATTGCTCGGTTAGAGATGAAGCAGAAAGAGCATCCTTTCTCACTTTCTCGCTAAGAGAACCGAAAAGCCTTTCAAAGACTTCAGTGGCTCGTCCATTTACTGTACCTCCATGAAATCTGCCACAATAAATCTGACTCGTAAAAGCACTTAACTGTATTGAAATATAACAACTGTATAATGCTCGCACAGGTGACGGCGCTGTTGATGTCTCAAAGTTTTTACACTCCTCGTGCTAAGTGACGGTTTCTCCTCTGCAGACGACCAGGTCCTGTCAGATCTCGGCCACGCCAACGGGCTTTACGGGAGCATCGGCGATGTGACCAACACGCTGAACGGCGGCTTCTCCGTCGACGCGGCGGGACAGCCCTACCACGACATCCGAGCGGGAAGCCCTTACGGTCTCCCCCAGTCGCCCTCCTCCATCGCCTCTCTGCCCGGCCACACTCCTCTCCTCAACAACCTGAGCTTCAACATGGACAGCCTGGTGGCACAGGGGGGGCCGGGTGGTGTGGGACAGGCTCTGAGGGCCATGGCAGGAGGCCCGACCTCAGACCTCTCCACAGGGAGCAGTACGGGATACCCTGACTTCCCCACCAGCCCCGCCTCATGGCTGGACGAGATGGACCATTCCCAGTTTTGAGTCTCAGACATGGTAAAAAAAAAGTACTGTGGGGAAACATCAAAGTGGACTCAGAAGGCTTTTTACATTTCTTTCTATCGTTCTCCACGGTCCACTGCTGGTATGTTTCGGGTGCGATGTTGGGCGAAGGAGAAGGGAGAGTCCCGCAGCAGTCGTAGTTGGTGAGGTAGCCATCGAGATATGTAGTCTGAGCGGAAGCAGCGAGAACGCCTCCACACAGAATGAGTCAACTCTGCATCATACGATCGTTTTTTACACTTTGTTTTGTTCGTTCACTCTCTGAAAGTGAGACCGGATCTCAAATATATCGGTGGAGTAATGCTCACAGGGGAGAAACGTCTCATCCCTTGAAATAAACCACACAACATTAGGGCGACACAATCCAGATCAAAGTCCCTACGAAACCCAGGAGTCACCTGCATGCTTCTCATTCATACTGAGCAGGCCTGCCGTACAGCCACATCCAAGCCTTTACATTGGCGATGCACTTTACTCTCCTCGTCTCTCTACACGTGTGGACAGGAATGTGGGGAGAGCAGAGAAAAGGAGGAGAGACGTATGCACAAGGCAACAAACAGTGTTTCATTGGGAGAGAAATTTACAAAAAAAGAGCGGCACAAGTGTTAATTTTGAACCACGCTGATGCTTTTGTTGTTTTTAACATAGTGCTCAAACTTATTAGGAAATAGATGACTGTTGGTCTGCCCGTCCTTTCCTCTGTCCGTCCGTCTGTTCATTAGAAGTTTATGTCTCCCCTCTTTGAATGAGGGCGATCACTGTTTGCTACAAAGCAGATCTCTCTTCTATATTTATAGGTGCTTGACTTGTTGTCATCTGTGTAAAAGCTGGTCTGGAAGCAGACGTCCGTCAGTATTAAATTATCTCAGACACAGACTCGCCAGGAATAAAAAGCTTATACGTTTAAGGCAAAGTCAAGACATGTATACGGTTTGGAAATATTCAGTTCTAACTGCTAAAGACGCCCCGCATCTTATCCATTTGTATGCACATGCAGATTCTTTTGCAGACGTTGAAAAGCAAACATAAATTTGACACTTAAAATGCTAACAAGCAGGAACACAGATAAAAACTCTCTTGAGTTTCTTCGGTCTGATCCAGGCGCCTCTTGGTAATCTACTCAGTGCAGCTTTGCCTGCTATCAACCTACTTACTGACCCCAGATGTGTTGTCAGCCTGTTCTCCCACTGCCTGGCCTGCATGTCAGAGGGATTACCGATAGTCCCCCACATTCAGGGCTGATGCTTTAGCGTCAGTGCTGGCACGACTGCCGGGCCGATGCATTTCCCACAGCTGCATCTTTAAAGACCCACAACAACTGAAACAGTGGAACGATTCGGTGTTTCTGATTCTTGACCTGCTGAGCATGCAGGAACCATCATTTAGATTTGATCTCTGCTTCAAAAGAGAAACAGAGTCTTATTCATGTGGGTACTTCTTTTGTTAAAAAAAAAAAACAAGGAAAAGAGGGAAAAAAACGAGTGTTTTCAATACCAGGAAGCAAATAAAGAAATACAAGATGACACTATTCAGAGAAACTCGAGATTACAGCTCTAAAATTACAGCGTAATTATTTGGTTGATAAAATTAAAACTATATAAAGTGTAACATGGGGGTAACATTTAGATGTATTACAGTTAGTTAAATTCCAAAACAACGAAGAATAAATGTATTATAGAAAAAACAAATTTAGGAAGATCTCATATTTGATTATTTCATTTATCACTTAGAAATGACAGTTGGAAGCAACGTGGACAAAGTTTTGAAAGAAGAATAGTGTACTCGAGATCAAAACATTCGTTTTAAATTACTGAGCTACTGTAAAACATTACAATTGTTCATGTGTTCATATGTGACAGTTAAAAAAGGGATGCAGTCTATAACCCACATCAACCATGAGTAAACATCTGTTACCCCCAGGATGAGTGCACCGTAATTACAGCGTAATGTTTGAGCTTCTATCGAAGTTTCACAGTTAAATGAAATAACAAACATATTACCAGGACAGTTTCATTCAGTCTGTGTTGCCTCCAAACTTTGCATCTCAATTGCTGTAAATTTTGTACAGTTTGAAAACGTGTTGATCGTCTTGTTTCATGAGCGCTATTTATTATTGCCATGTGTCTTTGAAAAAGATGTAAAAGAGAGCACTGAATTTATTCATTTATGCCTTCTGTGTAATGGTCTGAACTGTGTACAGTCAAATCTATATGAGGAAAATAAAGCTGGATTGTGTTTGGGTTACGCTCGGCTGCTTTCTTTTCGTACTCCGGGCCTGCGGTGATGAATGCGAGACTTAAGATTTTCAGCTGGACTTTGTTTTTAATATATCAAAAGAAAAATATGTGCTGTAGGTGTTTTTATTATTTTGCCTTATTGAAACGCTCTTAGAGCGAGTTAACCCGCAAATTCATTTACCCATTGAGAGCATTTACCACACACTTAGGCCTCTATTCAATTGTGGGGATCCATTTAGTACCACCAACAGACAGTGGTCAGTCAGTTAACAGTGATTGATACTGCTTTCCGCTCTCGCTCTCCGGGTGGGTGGGTGGGTGGGTGGGGGGGGGGGGGGGGGGGGGTGACAAGAAAGATGCATGAAGAGAGATTAAGGAAAGAAAGCCGGAGAGAGAAATAAAACAAGTGCAGAAACAGATGCTCGCTGGCTATTTCTCTGATCCTCTCAGTGCTAAAGAGACACAACAGCAGATTGCAGCACTGCACTGTCAAATCTACCCTTAATCCCTGAGCTGCTAACTAATTGTGAAATATAGGCAAATGTGCTTTGTAGTCAGGCAAAGCGGGAACATGATCCATATGCAGGCAGCGTGCTCGCACATGTCGAGCTGGTAAATAAACAATTTGCTGAGAGGCCAGTAAAAAAATACCCTAAGATGACTGTAATACTACAAAAAATTATTTAGTTATTAAATTAAATTTTAGTTGCAGTAATTATTACCTAAAAGGCCTCCTCTGCACATTTTCATCTGTACTTAACGTGAAAACAGAAAATAACAGTGAGTCCCAGCAGGAGTCTGCAATGGAAACGTGAGGGTGTGACAGAGGCCTTCTTAGTTTAGCACATAAGCATCCTAATACATGCACAACATAAAGTAACGCTGGAGCTGCTTCATAGACACTGATTTCAAAATTGTTAAAATTCACATGTTGAACACATTTCAACCAAAACAGCAGACAGAACGATCGGCGCCGTCACCCCTGAGACGCTACCACGAAATGATACAAAACAGTCACGTGTGGGCTCCGTGTCAGTGCAGTGAACCCAGCGTCGTTAGTTGTAACTGGCACTCACACACATGCAGTTCCTGCTGCATTGATAAAAGCTCACGAGTTACAATGGATTTACTCCCTGTGACTATGGTGTTGGCTAAGCGCAGCATGTATAGAATTATAATGAAATTACAGCACAGTGTACATCCGTATGAAACTCATTTCTATGCAGCAACGTGCAGCATTTGTTTGAGAGCAGGCCAACACAACCCAAACGTAAGTGATATCGATTCCTTTGTGTTTTAGCTATTCCTGTAGCATTATAAAAACAAAAAGCAAAGAGTCAGCCTGGTTGGAGTTTGCACGTTTGCATAAAATGCTACAAATTGAGCTGATTTTTATTTAAGCATTGATTGGCTGGGTTATGGGCATTAATGGATAGGGTCTAATAGTACTGGCTTACAAAGATAAAGAGCCACACGGACAGTTAGGATAATTTACACGCCACTTACAGCACTAGTATACAAATAAATCTGTGGAAACTCCACCACTGTTGCTTTTGCGAAGATGACAAACACAAGCACAAATGCCATTATCATCGATCGCAAGGCTTTTATTACAAACTTCCTCAAGGAAACTGTTTTTTTTCCCTTCTCAAGCAAAAGGGAATAAATTAACATGCAAAATAGATAGGATTTGTTTTCAGACCGAAAGTCAATCTTGCAGCGTTGAGACAGGACATTTTTCTCCCCAAACAACTTCATCCAGCCTGCAGTGAACAATGATCCGCAGCATGACGGAGTGAGTCTTAAAGAGGATCTGGAGTCAAACGGAGGCCTCTCAATGACACCCTCAAGGTTGTGAGCTCAATGCTGTTTTAATGTGAAACTGGGACTTTTCCACTCCACAGAAATCCGATAGGTTACAGGTAGCCAAATCAGGTAGATGACAATGTGTAGCTGTACTGAAGAAAAATCTCGAATGTAACTCAGAACCAAGCCTCTGTTTTCCGCCTTAAGTCTTAAACATCAACTTTTTGGTTTCGGTAGTTAGTGGCAACGCTTCTTCATCAACGCAAACTACACATAGGCACCAGAGTGGAGGACACACAAACCTGCACAAACGCACACGAGCGCAGTCCAAGCCACCACTAAACCAATCTGGTATTAGTGGAGACTGTTTCAGCAGCAGGGGGATTTTTGCTTACTGCTGGGTTCCTAACCACGCTGCTGCTGAGAGTGGGTGTGGGGGGCGTGCTGCAGCATAAAGAAAAGATGGAGGAAGGGCTGTGGCGAGGTAAAGGCTTGCATTAAGAGCGGGCCAAAGCAGGAACATGGTATGGCTTTTACGGGAGAGAGAAAGTAAAGGAGAGGCAGTGTGCAGAATGACGCTATAATTCCTCAACATCCCAGCTACGCTTTTCTGTACTGACGAATAAATAAATAGTAAATAAATTGTGTACACTTATCAGCCAAGGAACAAGAAGTTTGGGTTTCTGTTTCTAGTCGGGATTAAGGAGGCTTTGGTTGCATGCAGGTGTCAGTAATGCTGACAATAATGCTTGTTATAAATACCTGCTGGCTCACCCTGAAACTAAAAAATCGCCCCAGAATCTGCCTCTGAAGACTGTGCAGTAGTTTCCCACAGTTAGGAATAGCACGGTTTTGTTTTCCCTGTGAGAATCCATTTGGATTTTATTTTTCCACATGATCGCCAAATTAGTTAAAGATGGGTCTGGGCTGGCGTGACAGGTGGGTGCCAACTCGGCCACTAACTTTATGCTAGGCCTCACCTCAGGTACATGCAAGGCTACACTGCTGTCATGTATGTGGTGTTAGTGTCTTTTTTAATAACATCTTACAAATGACATGGTTTGCTGTGTTGCTATATGGCTAATTGTACTCACTAGTTTTGCAGCCACATGTCAGCTTCTTGAGGAAGACGCTGAATCTCATAAGTGTTAATTACTTTGCTGTCAAAGTTGCCCTAAAACATTACTGAAGTATAAATGTGCAAAGTTAGCTTTGTCTCGTATGTTTTGTTGTTGACGCCTGCTTACATGTAACGTTGTCATATTATGCATCTTAGTGCAATTTTAAATAACTGCCGTTGAATAAGAATCAGGGCTGGTACTTTAAAAACGTACTGAAGTTCCTAACTGAACGGCCGTGCAGCACTAGGCCTTGGGGGGTATGAGTCTGCGGTTTGAGGAGGGAGGGAGCTGCCGTGTCAGAAGTGAAAAGCTCAGAGGAAAATTGAAGCCCCATAATGGAAGCATAATGGGCTTAGTGTCAGAGTCTCGCAGACGAGCCGGGAGGGAAGCACGACTGCCGTCATTCTCTCTTACCTCAAGCAAGTATAACGGGGTTTAGGAAGCAACGGGGAGACAACGCCGAGACCCAAACAGGCTTTAGAGATACACCAACAGCCTAATGGCTGGATGTGGACAGAATTCATAATGACGAGATGGTCAGCGGTTGTCTCTTTGTGGGATTGTAGAGCATCATGTCTCGGACTCATGTTGAATACTCAAAAGGCGCCGTCTTAGCTTATGCAGGGTTCCTCCTCAAAATTCATGAGCTGACATGGACACAATTTCATTGAGGAAGCTTCTTTGGCCGGAGTCTACAAAAGTGGAAGATGAAATAAAAACTCTGAGGCCTCTTCCCCGCTGAGACTTGTGAAAGCAGGGCTGAACGAGACACGGATGCAGATTTCGAAATCACGTGGAGGGATCTTAATTCAACTCGTGTACAGCACACCTCACTTGCATCTGAATTTACTGCCAGCACAACAACACCTGTCAGGACGAAAAATCGAATTTGAACCGCTACCCCCCTACGCGATGACTACTGATCCTCACCAGGCCATGTAAAGCTGTCACAGATCTGCGAGTGGCTGACATGTTGAGACAGTTATCTAACGCCTTGTGTGTTAGAGCAGATTTCCAGTGCAACACAGTGCAGGAGGGTGGGGGAAGCAAAGCTGTGTGTTTGAGAGTAAAGGATTAAGCTTTGTCCCCAAAACGTGCACGACGTCTTCGTGAATCTGTAGTTAAGAAGCAGGATCCAGATTTAGTGCATTCTCGTCTGCTGCACTGTGTGTGTGTGTGTGTGTGTGTGTGTGTGTGTGTGTGTGTGTGTGTGTGTGTGTGTGTGTGTGTGTCATAGAGCTGAGGACCAGTAAAGCTGATTTGGACTCTGACCATGTGTTGGTTATTTTTGGAGAACATCCAGATTCCTCCTTATATGACATAATCATGCACAGGCTGCTCTCTATATACAATATGTTGTGTTTGTGCTCTGTGGACTACAGTCTCTGCTGGTCACGTGGGGACGTGGCTTAAATGTTTGAATTAAAACAATTGTGTCCATCAGGCCACCGAAACCTAAGGAACCGAACATGTTGTTGGAGGTTAGAAAAGAACAAATACTTTGTGCATGTGTTGAAGTTTAAGCTCCAGTAAATGTCGTCTTAGTAATTATGAATATATAAAACTTTTCCCCCCCAGATTTGGTTTTGATTATTGATCAGGTTTATTGTAATGAGGCCTGCTTCTACCTTAAACGACGTTGCTGCTGTTAACGATCAGGTGTTTTGTATGTGCAACTGCACGTGCACTTAATCATAGCCAGTGTTGGGAAGGTTACTTTTAAAATGTATTCCACTACAGATTACATGTCCCAAAATGTATTTTGTAACGTATTCTAAATACTTTGGATTACTTAATATATTATCATGCTTCTTACAACTACATGAATGAACTATTGCTGTGTGATTTACAGTGTTGGGTAAGTTACTTTAAAATAGTAACTTAGTTACATTACTAGTTACTTCTCTCAAAAGTAACTCAGTTACTTCAAGTTACTCGTTACTTTCAAAGTAACTAGTTACTAGGGAAAGTAACTTTGGTTTTACTCAGAATTCTCTTGTTAATGTGTTGCTTCCATAACTTTGCCAGCCTTCTAGCTTGCCTACTTGCCACAGTGCACTGTGCCACCGACCAATAGAAAGGAAAAGATAATGTGCATATTTCCACGAGAGAAATCCCACGCCTGGACCGTCATTGACTGCTGCCATGATTCTAGCCTACGTCACAGCGTCATGTGCGCCTTTTACATCCAACACAAAAACTGCAGTCGTGGTGCTTTTGATTGTACTCAGAACTCAGAAATTCTGCCTTCTGAATAGGAAGATGTAGGTAACACCAGACTGCAGATGAGCTGCATACAGAGCTGGACTGGGACAGAAAATTGGCCCGGACATTTTGACTAGAGACCAGCCCACCATTATAGGAAAAATCATAAAGCCTTTGAATGAAAATAAACACTGACTGTTGTGACAGTGATGTTCACTGTTCTGATGGTATATATGCATCAATCTATCAATCGTTTGTTGTAAGATTCAGATAATTATTTTTTAAAAGCGAGACATTTTAAATGAGAATAAGAAAGAAAAGTATTTCTTTGTGCCCCCCTTTCCCTGTTAATGCCCTACATGCCCCCCTGGCAACACTTTGCTGCACAGTTACCAGCTGTCAGCTACCTAAAAAAGGATCCTGGTGTTATTTGTCTCTCAGAAACAGTTCATAACTTCCCTTCAACTCATCCATGTCACCTAAAAGGTAAACCTGTTTCTCCATCACAGCTCTGATGATGAATCATCACATCTCCTGGTTTCATCTTCATGTTTCCCTCTCATCACATAACCAAACCGACATCATGACCAGCAGCTTTACAGCTGTGGCTCCAGCAAACATCAGCTGATACTAGAAATTAATATGAAATAAATTATAACAACAGCTGATCAAGCTTAAACGTGCTGCTGCTGTTTAGCGCGACATCCGCTGGTTTCCTCTTTCGGCGCAAAGTGAGCGATAAACAAACAAGAGAGCCGATCAGCTGATCATTGATCAGTTTCATGATTGAAGTAGAAACAGGAGAGGGAGGGGGAGAGAATGAGAGAAGAAGAGGCAGCTGTGCAGCAAAGACAGAATAACTCCAGCTTTGTGTCTTTTTCATTGTAGCTGAATTACGGGACAAACTGTTCCTTTTCACCTCAATAAGAAACGCGTAATATTTTCTCTGAATACCAGACGGGACGGTTGGCAACTCTAATAACTTATGAACAAAATAAAGTTCAACATCAGTAACATAGCACCACCCAGCTGTATAGAAACTCCGTCATGCTAGCTAGCACGGTGTACGGAAAAAGTCAGAATAACGAAAATAAACTCCACCTAAACTTGGTTCATATCTGACCCAGAGAGACTGCAGGTCAGAACTTCTTACCTGAAGTTCAGTTCACACTTGGACCGGCGGCCGCCTCGGGTCTCTTTTCCTTCATCCACCTGCTGGCCTCCACCACTTGCTAATGTTACTGAATCTGTGGAAGCTCCGCGATAGCCACCACTCGAAGTAACGAGTAACGACCCTATCTAAATCCCAGTAACGAGTAATGCGTTCCTGATTTTGGCATAATAACTAGTTACCGTGCTCGTTACCACAATAATAACGTAGTTACTGTAACGCGTTACTTAATAACGCGTTAGTCCCAACACTGGTGATTTATTACTATTACTGAAGGTTACTCACCATACCAACACCACCAACAAACAAGATGTTTAAATCTTAATATAAATGAGTAACAGTAGGTGGACATTAGGTAAAGCTGCACTTTTTGCAGCGATCTCGTGTAGAAAACTATTCCGCGCGTATATAAAACAGGTCCGCGGCTCCGAACCATAGTAAAGGGTTCGTCGGGTTCGTGTCGGGCTCGTAGCTGAAAACTAGCTTTACTTTGTTGTCTGGGTCAACTTTGCTAGTGAGAGACAGAGAGAGACGTTGAAAGGCTCCAACGGAGCTTATTGTTTTCGGAGGAAAACACGAACACTGTGTAGAGTCGAGTCTTAACAGCTTACTTACAGCTGGGCTCGTCAGGCTCTGTTTGGCTGCAGTGGTTATTATTATATTTACATGCTTCCAGCTCCCGTTTCTGCTCCGTGACAGCTCCTACTTTTCCTTTTCTCCTCCCTGGCTCACAGACACATCACGGACTACACCACCCATCAGGCTACATGCTTTAGGGCGATGCCTGCAACACTCTGCCTGTTGCCTTCATATTAAATCATTTTTTGAATAATAATTTTAAAAATATTTCTTCACGTCATTATGCAGCTGCGAGATTGAGACAGACATTAGAGCCTCTTAATGCGCGTTTTGTTTGGGTTTCCACCAGAGTGGAATTACTAAAAATAGAGAGAGCATATTCTGAATATCACCTTCTTAAACGGTAACTAATGGAAGACAGTTACTCATATTTTGTATTTTAAATATGTAACGCAGGTACATGTATTCCATTACTCCCCAACACTGACCATAGCAATGCGCCCTCCTTGGATTCAAGCAGATCATCAATGATGCATTTACAGACTTGGAAATCAAGAATGCTCACAAAAAATAGATTTATCCAAAAATATGAATCTAGGAGCGTAAAACTACAAACATGACCGTGAGAACAATCTGGATCAGGTGATCATCATGTGCAGGTTTCACTAAAATCCGAAAGCTCCAACACATGTGAAGCAGGCGCAGGCAGACGCATCACCATTGCACAAGCTCATTGGTCCATTGGCAAGACGAGCAGCTCTGCGGACGTCGCTCGTCAGCAGTGTGGGCCATGGCCTCACACATTTATGTAAACATGTACGTGGAGAAAGACGCCCAAGTGGAATCGGGTTACATCACTCACACGGGGAACTCTAGAACAGTGCTTAAGGCTTCTTTTTGAACAGATAACAGGAAGTCAAGGACGCAGGTTTGCAGAACACTTTAATGAAACACGTGGAAAGCATTCCTTGGTACCTAACAGAATCATGAACAAACCACTAGAACAGACTAAACTGATTAAAAGGCCTGGCTGGTTGCAGTAGGAGTGGGTGATATGTATGGGATTCTCTGATGGATTTGGATGTTACACCATGTCGTGATGATGATAAATATTGTGATATCTTATAGCGTTTATAGATAAGTGAATGGGGATGTCTGTTTTTGCTTGATCTGGTGATGCCGGATAAATACAGATGCTTTAACACACAGATGCACACAATGTCATTTATATATTGCCAATATGCTGTCCAGCTCATTTAATTGCACCATCTCCAGTCAAAGTCTTGTAGCTATACCTTATCAGTTCATAAATCTGTCTTACAGTAACCGTCATATCACCCAACCCTACTGTGCAGATAGTCAATACAGTATATAGAAGACTGAAAATACATGCAGTGCCCTTGTGTATTAAATTGAATGACTAATGTTTACAACCGCAGCTCAAAAAGAGCTAAACCAATGAAATCAAAGTCACCTCAACAATTTGGGTGGGGGAGAGGAAAAAAAAAAAAAAAAAAAAAAAAAAAAAAAAAAAAGACAAAATAGAAAACAAAACCCGTCTGCAGTCCAGGTCTACAGACTGTTAGGGCTGAAAAGGGGGAAAGAAGTCTCTGCAGGGATGAATGAAGGATTATGGGAAGGCTGGGCAAAAGAGGGGAGCAGGGAGGAGACTAGGAGATTGGAATAACAGGGTGGTGGGATGCAAGGCCGACTCAGCCTTTCGAAGTAGTGTACCCACGCAGGAGAAGGGAGATCGCACGGGAATCAGTGACCTCCTCAGGAAGACAACCTTCCTGGTCTGTGATAGTTGGGTCAGCTCCAGATTTCAGCAGCAGATCCACAATTTCAACAAATTCACACGCCGACGCTACAAAAACAAAACAAAGTCACATTGGAAACCGAAAGAACAACATGAAATGTACGATATTTTAAATCAATATTCCGTCTCCCGAGAACAAATGCATAGAAAACCAATTATCTATCACATCAGTGTGAGCATCCTTGAGTTTTTACCCCCATGAGGTTCACGTGTGTTTAGTGAAAGCTGTTGGATCGATTGCCAAGACAGGCGTTACAGAAACTCGAGTCCTCGTATGAATGGATGAATAAACTAAACACTTTGGTTCGAGTTGATACACCTGGACAAATGAAACTGTTTACCTCCATGTTGTCGCTGAGACTGCAGCTTTAGCAACATTTTATTAATAAATGAGTTTTAACCAAACAGAGTTAATGTGGTTGCGTTTATTTAGTTTTAAATGGTTAATGAAACAATGAACCACTGTTACGATGTGGCAGGTTAGAGTGAATGTGCCTTATTCCGTCTCCACACTGTGGGTTAATACAGTATGTAAAGTGCTGCAGTTAATGAAAAGCTAATCTGCAGGCCCAGCACTGACACTGGCTTGGACCTGAGCTTCCTTCAAACACTTCATTTCTGCCCCATTGACAATTTGTACCCCACTAAAAGGGTCTTTCCCCTCCCAGTGCAGAGTGGAGAGGGGCGGGGGGGCAGCATGCACTTTCTTAACCCAGTTAGAGGGCTCCTTCATTCCCGATCTACCTCTTGCCCCTCTGACACACTCCCTCCCGCTCGCTGCTTTTAAAGAGCAGACTCTGCTGTGCCATGTTCGCTGATGTCAGCAGCCGCAGTGATTGACAGCAAGGCCTTTTAACCTCCAGCTCAGAGGTGGCCGGTGGGAGTGTGCACGCACGGGATGCGATGTTACATCGGAATGCACGCGAGTGCGAGAGCAAGGCTGTGTGCATGCTCAAGCTGCAGCTATGAATGAATGTATGAGGTGTGCAAAGCCACAAGAATCACTAATCTTCCAGCTAAAACCGAGTAACAAAGCTTGACTGTTTCTCCCCCCCAGCCACACTTGCAGCCCTCCTCTTGTTACTCTAAACAGTATTTTATTTAGCCAGCCTTGTGTGTGCGCGTGCGGCGCGTCTCTCGCCTGGGCCTTGAGCTGTAAAAAGTGGCTGGCCCTCGGGGGAGCCGTAGAGGAGGAGAACAATTTATGGTGAGCAGTAAACCCTCAATTAATCACTTGCCAGCCAGTGTGGCCCTGTGCAAAGAGAGGTGGGAATGAATTTTCATTCTCTGCTATTTGTCTCTTGGAGTTCATCGCTTATGTTTATTAGTCATCTTTTTATGCCCCATCCTCAGGGCTTCTTCTGGTGAGTGCGGGTGTGTGTGCAGATCTCCAGTGGGTAATCCAGCATGCCCACTCCAACGCCACCAAGCACAGGGACAGATGGTGCAGCCACATGCACACAGAGGCTCAGAGGACATGGGAAACGCCCCTCAGGGACATGTGTGTTGGGGCACGAGGGGGTCAGGGGAGTCTAAGGACCACTGCTGATTTCCTCTGGGAGGTCTAGTGATTATTACACACAAACACACACACACGCAGGAGCAAAAAGGAAGGAATGACAAACTTTGTGGAAAACAGCAGAAAATAAGTGAGGAATAGAAAGGATAGAGCGGGAGGAGCAGGACTCAAAGATGATCAATTTGAAACAAAATATAGTCAAAGAAGGCGTGCGCACAAAAAAACAAGCTGCTGTAAATAAAGTGAGAGTGCGCACGCAGACAACATGATGTCTGTGCAGAATAAATGTGGAATGAGATGAGCCAATTTGAAAAATAGGCACAAAAAGCTTTACAGCGAGGAAAGTGTTCACGATGCTTTCTTACCATAATGCAACGCCGTCTGTCCTTCATCGTCCTGTAAAAAGCCAAAAACAAGTGTTTAATTCAAAGGACCTGTGACACAGCAAAAACAAGACTTCACTGAGTGCACATTCAAACAATATCCACTTAACACAGAAATACTGCCAGCAGTTGCTGTGAGTAAGTTGTGAGCTGTCACTTTGTCCAGACTTCAAGAGGGAAACTCGCACCTGATTGAATACAAATTAAACATTTTTTGTGGACAAAGGGTGCCGTGTTTATGTTTGCCTGGACCAAAGGGGAATTCTAAGACGATGAGATATTGATTTGAGAAACATGTGACCTGAAAAATCTAAACTTTCAGCTTGCAGGTCGTTTCCAGCTCTGGTTAACCTGAAACCTAAAGCTCAGATTAAAGGGGAGCCATCACCCCCTTCAATCATAGCTGCCCATCCAGCATCAACCCGAATCCAAACCCATCACCGAAAGGTTGAATCTGTTCATCTGGATGTTTTCAGTGGGCGTCTCAGCTGACAGCAGGTTTCCAACCTTAGTTGTAATGTTTATGTGACCATTACGAAAACGATGCATCAATACTGGATTTACAAAGTCTGAGTGGAAGAAAGGGAACATTTCTCACTCACGTTGATGCTAATTTGGAAATTATTTTTTATAATTCGCAGACTATTGTGTGGCTTGTTTGAAGTGTTAATTAATAAGTCAAAGCTCATACAAATCAAACTATATGGACAAGACACAGGCCGGAGCCGTTAACACTGGAGTTTAGGTGTTCTGTCATTTTGCCACAGGTGTATTTAAACAAAAAGCAACTCACCGTGCAGCCTTTAAACATTCGGTTTATTCTAAAGAGCTCGCTGAATTTAAGTGTAGCACTCCCCTTATATTCAAGTTAGTTTGTGAATATCTGGGAGGTACGAAATGTCACAACCAACTAACTGCATTTAGGAACCACAGCTGCTCAGACACAAAGTGCACACATTTAAAACAAAAAGAACTCAAATGATGCACAAAAACTATTTGCTAGGAGCTCCGTGACACGTTTCCACACCAAAGCCGCTCCTGCAGGTATAAAGTGTAGATGTCCCAGCACCTTCATCCATAGTATGGATTTTAACAGGTCAAGGTCTATTAACACTGGACTTTGGCTACATTTACATTCATTGCATTTCACCCTTTCATGGCTACTTTGTTACTCAGCCCCAACCAAATAAACCTTTAAAAGATGAGCCAGAAACATGCACTTAAAAAAATAAATAAATTTATATCCATCTCATCTGTAAGTGACCGTGTTTAACCTATAACATCAAGTGCATCATATCTGATACACGAGTTTGTGACCTCAACATCTGTGTGATCTGAGTGTACGCTCTTTGAACAGATGATCCTTGTGGTAAAAGGCTCAGCGGCAGCGATATGATATCTTGTATGAAGTGTTAGACTGAGGACAGCGATGGGGAAACTGCGTCCTTGCGTGTCTGTAGATATAAAAGACAGTTCTGACGGGCACCATCACCAGGAGATTCAGTTTAAAATCACTGCTCCAGCCTGCTTTTGCACCTCCGTGGTAATAAACTGTGGCCTTAGAACAAGAGCAGCAGTTGAACCAAGTGGAATCATTTCAAAGAAGATTAAAACTAAGGAGGCTCTTGTAGCTCACATGTCACTGCAGTCACAAAAGTTCCAAACTATTGTAAAATTACTCATTAGTCTTTCCTGTTTTGTTACCTCCTGTCACACCAAGCCACACCTCCCTCATTTCATTTCCTTACTTCACCCATCATCCTCGCCTCGCCCCCGTTCGTTTCTCTCGTCTCTTCTTCAGACTTAATCCCTCTCCTCTACAATCCCTCATTTCCCTTCCTTCCCTTTCCCGTCTGCCTTCTCCTGCTGAAACCAGTGCAGAGTGATCCTATTGTTGTGTTTCTCTCCATCTCTCAGGGGCAGCACTTCAGGGACCTGCTGATTGGATTAGAGCTTTCTATTCCCTCTGGGTGGATCACAGAGAACAGATGCAAATCGCCACCAGCGTGGAAAGCGTGCAGCGGTTAACCCAAGACAACAATGCTGTCTGACTGAGAGTCAAATCACAACCTGTGATGTACTGCAGAAAACGTGTCAGCCTGACAGTCTGGAGAAGAGCAGGCAGACCTGTAGCAAAATAGCTGCATTTATATATGCGCGCATACGTCTAACAGCAAGAGGGTCACGTTTTAATCTTCTCGGCATTTTGTGTAAATAAGATAATGCTGCAACCAATTTCCCCTTTAGTTCACAACAGAGACAAAGACTGAGCACAGTGGGAGAGCGGCAGATGTTTACAGCCAGGGCCAAGTGAAAGACCACGCCGCACATAAATACAGTTATAATTAAAGTGTAACGGCTTTAAGCTCTAATCTGCCTCCAGCGCTAATCTGCAGTTTGTTGTTCGGCAGCATAAAAGGACGCGTGTGCGCTCGTAAGTGAAAATATGTGACTGATAAAACACAGGCCAACAAACCTAACAATACAGATGAGCACGCCAGCGCACGTGTGCAGCCTACATGCCTCTTGCATGTTCATGTGAGGGGGTCAGCGGCCTGTCCTCTCAGCGTTCCCTAATGCTCCCGGATCCAGGACGGAGGCTTGATGGAATCACAGGAAATTGGATTGTCTTCCATTTGCTTTGGAAGCAGCCAGGAAGAGACACTCCTTCCCCCCCACAATACCTGCAGCTAGCACGCCCCCCTCCCACCTCACTCGTGCACCCAAGTTCCCATCCCATTATGAAGGCATGTTGCACCAAACCTCTGCTTCTACATGTCATCCAAAGTTTCCCCTTGCGATGCAGAAACGCTGGGCTGTATGTCAGCAGAGTGCTCAATAAAGCAGCTGCTTGCACAATGGCAGCAGGAGCGCTCCAGCACTGTGTAGTGCATCACCCTAATGGGGTGGAGCAATGCGTTTAGGAGCCGCATGGGTAGGGATTGATCTATCAGTACACTTGCAATTTTGGTGAATTTCAGTCACACCAATCTATCATTTTCTAACACACAAATGATGTGAAGCAAGATTGATGAGAGGAGGAGTGAATTAAGGAAATACAGAGATGCAGCATGTAGTCATACTTTTAAAAAGATCAAAAATAGTGTAACTATTCCAAAAGTGCTCAAAAGTGGGGAAAGAAGAAGAAGAAAAAAAAATCAGATACATTTTATTCTTCCATGTCTGTCATAAAGTACCAGCCACTCCTAAAAATATCAGCACAGGATTGTCAAAACAACTCAAAGTCAAAAAGGGAACAAATAAAAGTCTGTAGCTCCGTTTATCTGCAGAGAAGGGGACGGTCAAAGATGTTGAGTTCATTTCTGTAAAACGATTTAACTTGTTTTTGTCAATGGATGCTGCAAAACATTCAACCAAAGCTAAACTTCACTCCAGGATTAAGAGGAGGGGATCTGGGACATGTCCGAGGTGGAAACTCAGCTCAGCCGGGGAAACGAATGGAACTGCCGAGTCCCTGCGCCATTTATCTTATATTTAAAAAACAACAAATAAAACAGCATCTCTAAAATACTGATGCATATTATTAGCACACAATGCCTTTGGTCACTTACATAAACCGTCATGAAGACAAAACACCATTTAGCACTATATCAGAGTTTGGTTCTTTTAATGTGAGCAGAGTTGGTTTTAAAAGGAAAAACGTCTGAAGTGGAAACAGCTTAAATTCTTGAGCCAATGCGGACATGTCAGGCTGCTGCTCTTTTAAAGGCCAGAGGACTCGATATGCCAGCGGAGAGATTGGAGACCATTCCTCCTTCAGCTCTCTGTTCTAATCTCATTTTTCTGCGTCTCAGTAAACTTTCTTTGGGCTTTTCTTCCTCCGTTTCTCCGCCTCCTCCTTTTCTCCCCCTACTGTCCCTGACAGCAACATTAAACAAGTAGGGAAAAATGAAGCAATTATGATTTATGATCAATGCATGCAGCAGCAGCTGCTGACTTTTATAATGACAGTGGTTGGGGAGGGAGATGGAGTGGATGAATGTGTGCGCGTGGGTGTGTGTGTGTGTATTGGTCTCCAGGGTGTGTGTGGGGTAGATGAGGGGTGAATCGATAGGCGGCTGGGATCATTGGTATGCAGATTCCAGCAGATAGCATTATGATGAGCAGGTGCCATCAATCAGAAAGAAGAGCCCAGACTGAGAAGCTGATCCTCCTTCAGCGGGTCCCATCTAAGACTAGAGCAGCTACTGTGCCACCAAAACCTTGGACTTGTTGGACAACTTAAATGCACAATATATAAATCATATCAACCAGCAGAAAGCCATTTACCAAAACACATATGCAATCAGCACTCAGTGTCCTGGGCACTGTGCATCGCTTCTACCCTTCAAGCCAAATCTATTCAAAGACTGATTCTTTACACAATAAAGGGATTGATGTGCAAAACCTCTGATAAGTGGTCTGCTCCAAAAACAAGACGGAAAAGCAAAACTGCCGTGCAGTGCAAAGTTACGCAGATTAACAGCTGAATATACGTATGCTGATATTTATACTTTGATTTATCACCAGTTTGTGTTCTATCCAAATGAAATTTAACAGATTTGTGACGAATAATGAGCGACAAAAACCGACGAACAGCAGAAACTAGAAACTAAAACATGCTTTAAAGCAATATAAAGATGAGCATCAATGGATCCCTTAAATGTTTTGGTGTCTTTACCTCACATTAAAATATCCATAAATTAAGTGAAGCTGAAGACGTTACACAGCCGTGTGGCTGCTTTTGTTTGCTGCTGATGCTTCTGTGGACGTTTTTCCTGACATGTGCACTGGGAAGGCCCCCAGTTAAAAGGATCTGCAGACCAGGCCCAGCCTTAATTGAATCTGGGTCTCCTCTCTGAGCTGGGAGAGGTAACCTTGCCATTCAGTGTGTGAGCACTGCCGCCCACGGTCAAATTAGCCCCAACACCAAACTCCCTGCCCTTCACACCTTCTGCGAGTGTCCTTCAGCTTCCTGGGTTTCCCCATCTCTGTCACTTCTATATGTGCTATCACACCAAGCAGCTAAACCTAAAGACATAAAAAAGGGACCGTAGATATTAAATGAGTTAAAGGGTTTCAGTGTGTCTGTAGATCTATGTGCAGTTTCAGCATTAAAGAACTTTAACAGTCATTTTCCTTCCTCTCTGCTACAGAGAAAGGCAAGAAGTCTTTTCACCAAATCTCCATCTCTTCATCCACGTCTTCCCCTCCACACGTCTCGCCCCGCCTATGTCGCAAAGCTTGCTTGTTCCCATGGGACACCTTAGCCTCCATTAAAGCCATCAGAGAAGGAAGATGGGGTTGAGGCTGAGAATTAACATCGGCAGAGGCCCTCCTGCGGCTCATCGATGATGTTTAAAAAGAAATATATGAAATAAATAAATACATAAAAGAGTGTAATATGAAAATCAATGGGCAAGCAGTGGGGGCTCTGGCCTGGCATTTGGAGTGAGGGACTCATAAAGCTGAGTACTGCAGGAGACTGATGGAAGGCAAAACACTTACTTTGTTTATTCTCTCTCCTCACCCCATCCCCTCCCCTCGCTGTCTGTATCCAGCTCTCACTCCCTCACTCTCCTCTCCCCCTGTCTGCAACAGTCGAGGACAGCTTTAATGCTCCTGACAATTTATGTGGACGGTTAAGAACGATGGAAATCAAATAGTTGAGTGTAGGCAAGGCCCAGTGAGTGGCCAATAAGAAAGAAACAACAGCTGATGATGGCAAAGAGGACCGTTACCTGCTGGAATGGCTCTTTAGGCTGGACCATTACTGTCAAGCAGCTGGCTCTTTTCTGAGTGCTCATATTATAGATTCATAACTGTGTCGGTGTCTGATAGGCTCTTTTTAACAGCGCACTGCAACAGCTTTTATTTCATCGAGTCCGGCTAATGTGCAGCAAGTACCAAATGTGTATCCTATAACACCAGGTTACTGCGTGACTGCTAAGATGACAAGTGCTGTGTGACGGGAAACGATGCCCTGTGTGCATCCTTTACAGAGCCGTGCTGCGGTTCAGGCTGGCTTGAAAATGGCTAACATGTGTGAGTTTAGTTAATTATGGTAAAAGGACATCGTGGATTTACTTTATGCACAAAAAGACAACACTTGAGTAACATCCCAGAGTCATATTTATATCTTCATAATCAGGGCTATAGGGAAAGAAAAAACCCCAGCAGTAATGCATCCACTCATCCAGGGTCAGGTTGTGGGGGCAGCAGCCTAAGCAGCCCAGACCTTCCTTTCCCCAGCCACCTCCCCCAGCTCACTCGGGAGGGGGAAACCGCAGAGGCGTTCCCAGGACAGAGTGTGTCCCGGGTTTACCTCGAGTCCTCCTCCCTGTGTTATGTGCCTGGAACACCTCGCCAACTAGTCGTCCTACTCAGACTCTCCGCCCTCTCTCTAAGACAGAGGCCACAGGCGAGGGTAGGGATGCAGACAGACCAGTAAAGTCAACAGCTCTGCTTTTACACTCAGCTTTCTTCACTACAGCTGACCAGTACAACGCCCGTGTTGCAGATGCAGCCCCAGTCTGCCCCATCAGATTGTTGGGAAAAAAAGATCTGAGATATTTTAACTCCTCCACTTGGGGCAACAACTTGTCCCTGACCCAGAGTTGGCAATCCCCCCCCGTTTTCCAGCTGAGAACCATGGCAACAGTGGAAGTCTTTAGCAGATCTGATAAACCTGGGTGCTGGTGTCCCATTAAAGGTCAAGTTCAGTGCATCCAGTCTAAACATACCATCATTGTGCTGCAGCCCAAACCCAACTAAGCATTTCCATTTTGTCTTATCCAGCAATACAAATACTTGGAAGTTCTGCTACACTGAAAATACTGTATAGTGGTGCCCTCGAGCAATCATGCTGACTGAACTGCGACTTTGCCAAAAACAGCCCAATACACTCAGTAATGTGCAAGACAAATATTGGCAGTATGGCGAACCCTCCAACAGGTCAGTGTTGCATCACATTATCAGACCTCACTAGTGTCCATCTCGCATCTTTGTTTACTCTGCCCACTTTCTGCCTTCACCTTATTGTGTTATCCATTTTCATTCCATATATTTTTTCCTCTCCTTACCTTTCCCACCTTGGTGCATTTTCTTAATTATCCTATACATTCTGGAGGATAGGTTGCACAATTATATGCACAGAAACGCATGCACACGCGCGCACACAATTATGACAAATATTGCTGGATATTTGTTATGACTGGGCTGACTGAGCCATTAGTTATAGGAGGCAGTGCTGGGAAAGGGGAGGGACACAAACGTGTAATAATACCTCCACCATAGAATTTCAATCAGCCCGCCATGGCGTGTGTGAGCGCATTCGCCGCTTTGATCACACGAGCAGCCGACACCACAGCAGATGACTCTGCTGCTGTAGAGCGGCACCACATCCATAAGGAGGTTTATGTTTTTGCTAATTCAGTGGGAGATTTAATATTGATGCAGGTTTGATGTGCTTTAGTGAAAAATTCAAATTAAATGTTTTTCAGATGTGCCGCTTGATTTGTGAAGCAGGGAATTGGCACAAACCAAAAATATTTCTATTGTGAAGAAAAAGCAGTCATGCACTTCTCAGTAAGCACTGTAATTTTTATTTATGCTCCATTTTGACCTTTTATATTTTTAAATTAATTAAACATGCAGCACATCCACAGCAAGTCAGGATTATTAAACCAAGAAGCAAAATGACTTTTTCCTGGATTTTGTAGATCTTTGTCACTACTCCTATAAACTTATTAGAATAAAGTGTAAAAGGCCGATGTTCTGGGGTCCACCTCCTCAAAAGTGAGACTTTGCAGGTTACGTAAAATGCATTCGCTCTTTAAATTCAAAACAGTTTAGATCAGGGACCGGGTACAGACTCAAATCTAGGCAACTGGACGGCTTCGGAAAATTATGTTAGAGAATTTATGAAGGAAAAATTATGAACACTAAAAGATGAGTGATAAATGCAGTAGGTTTTGGGAGGTACAGGGGAGAAAAGAAATAACTGGAATAATCTCGTAATGAACACATCAGTTGCAACTAGTTTTGAAGCCTTCAACCTGTGGATTTACTCCAACGCAGTGCCAACATTTGGCATTGTGTGTGGGTGTGTATAAATAAATAACTGACTCATTTTCGTTGCATTATCATTTTCACTTTTTTGACAAAGCTTTAGGTTACTGTCATAACTGAGGATCTCCGAAGCATGAGTGAATATTTGGCTACAGGCTAATGGACCCTTGTGTATTTGCAGAAGCACGTCTACATTACGACCCGAATATCATCTGCATCAGGGCCCTTCACCTGTCTGTTAAGACAGGCTTATTAAAGCTGGGTGTGTGGATTAGTTAAGATTACACTGGCTTAACAAAGATGCATGACATAACTACACATTTGGTTTTTTCCAGTTGGGGCATTTATGAACTGACAGGAGATGAGCAGTGTAGTGTGGCCTGTGGCCCAGACATTCAGCAAAGTCGAGGTGTCCCATGGAGACAAATTCACCGTTTGGCCTCAATAAATAAATCAACATCCACCTCAGTTTAAGTCCACCCACTCCACTCACTACAATATCAAATCAATGCATCCTTGGAGAGACCATGTCATTACAAATCAGCTATACAGACTTGAAGCCACAGTGTGCCCTTTCCAGTTTTACACGAGCGGCATGCTCTGCCCAGTTCTTGGAATATAAAAAAAGTTAGATAAAAGGTAAATAAAATAAAACGTCTCAAAGGCCAAACTTCTCTCACACGAGACATCTGCAGGTCCCACGTGCAGGCTGCGTGCATGCGACTTGTGTGCACTCCAGCCACCAATTGTAGGCCACCCAGTCAGATATTTATTACTATTGATCTCGCTGGTCCTGGCTGAAGACTTTTGTTCTGCTGGCTCAAGGCTCTGACCTCAATTAAGTTATGAATTTCTATCCGATAGACTGATAGACTGGGAGTGCTTGGGCCCTGCCGTGGCCACGCTACCACGCTGGTTTAATTAGAATTAGCGGTGCTGCGAGTCGCCCTCGCTGCCTCATGGATCATGTTGTTTTAATATAAAGTAGAGGCGGAGGCAGAGAGGGATGGAGTGAAGGGGATGGTGGCATTGGCTGGGTGGGAGGGGAGAGTGATGAGGCGAGGGGAAAAGAGAGGCAGAGGGACAGGCAAAAAGCAAGTGAAAGAATGCGAGATGCAGTCATGGTGCTTAAAACTTTGGCTGCATTTTTCCTCCCATCACCTAAACTTAATGCTCACTTCCTGTTGCGCATTGAGGGCCCGTTGGGTTCACCTGCATGTCACCTGTCTGTCCTCTTTGTTAAACTAATCCTCCCTGTGTCACCTACGCTCTTAGTAATCCCAGTCTAAGGCCGACATTGTGAAAGTCTACCCCGACCATTCCTGCTAGTCTGGACCTAAGCCGTACCTTCTTAACTCCTCCTCCACGACTGAGTACACCTTTTATAAATGTGTTTCCGTAGCAACCCAAAGGGTTGCTGGGAAGATTAAAGTGTTTGGGATTTCCACCTAAAAAAACAAAAGTTGTCTGTGTGGGCGATGAGGCTTAGCCGTGGGTTTGAGATTACAGCATCTGGACAGCGAATGACCACACGTGGGGCCGTGTGGGACAAATTCCCAAACTTCAAAGTGAACAAAAAGAAGAATTACCAAAGTCTTGATTGGGAACAATGTAACTGAATATCTGAAACTTGTTTGTCTTGCTTTGATTTATTTTTTCCAGATTAAAACTGAAGGAACCAAACTGAATCAATGAGGTAATATTATTGAGAGAACAGTGTTGTGGTAAAACAGTGAACGGTTACTGATGATTTCTGTTGAACCTTTTAAAATACAAACCAGTCGGCTGACTGAAATGTTAAACCAGCCTGTGCTCAGAATGATTTCTTTTGACAAAGCTTGTGCGTTTGTGTTTAAACGTGTATTCATACGCAGCAGCTGTAGAAGTACTTTTATTCTCTTTTATTTAGCAAAGTGTGTTATGAATTTCATCAAAAGACTATTTTAACACCTACAACTGGCAAGTATCAATTTTAGAACCAAGATCACGTAGGACCATTTTTCCCTTTCTCCCCATGGAGTAAGAAAGTCAAATCAGTTGGCATATAATCAAATCTGCAAATGAAATAAAATATTTTAGTAAGGGACAAGATTGTTGACTATGGAGACTTTCTGGTATTCACGTGTTCTTTGAGCAGACTTTGGTTGACCAAAAGAGGGAACTGCAATCCCAGACCTCATGGCTACAGTTTGCTTTTTATTTATTTTACATTTAGAGACCAATGCACCGGGCAGGACGTCTCTGAACAACTAATCCACAAAGGGTTAAGTCAGCAGACTCGCCGCTAGCTTTCCAGATTGGTAATATGTTCTTTAATTGACAAAAAATGATTGATTCCAGTTTTTATCAAAGCATAATTCAGGTATTTGTAATACTAATTATATTTAACCTCCAAGGACCTGCGTCCACATATGTGGACCTCACATTTTGGGTTGTCTAGAACAAAATACTAAATTTTGGGCCTGATACCCACTTAGGACATCATGCTGCCACTGTTCTATCGAAATTTAAAGCGAATGTCCTCATGTGTGGATCTTTTTCCTCAGAAACAAAAATCAAACGCACAGATTTACTCTGATTCTTCGTGGTTGTTTTTACATTCATCAGGTCCCACTCAGCCCAAATGCAAAGAGAAATTAAAAATGCTGCCATGAAAGACTTCGGAGGTTAAACAAATTTACAATGAATTTTCTCCTGTTTAGATCAATTTATCCCACTGTTGGGATGTAATGAAAGTCCTAAACTGCAATTTGCTAAATACTTATTTACCACCTTAGTATTTATATTAAAGTCTTAATTTCTCCTATTAAAATGCATTTGTTTTGCCACCAGTTGGTCTCGCTTGCTCCACTTGCTCTGGGTGTATTAGTCGAGGGATGCTGTGGAGGAGGAGCAGCGGGTTTTACTGCACCATAACCTGATCTACAGTTAGCAGGTGGCAGATCTGTGTATTCAAACACAGACAGCTACCTATTGTGGTCCCTCCCTGCCTTGATCCTGGATTAACTATCAAACGAGCCCTTAATGCAGGTTACCAGGGTTTGGGAACAATTCACTAAAACAATCAGTTGATTAATTTCAAACGATTTCCCCTCTTCTGCCAAGCAAATGATAATACTTTTGTTTTTAACTCCAAGCCCCCCTCCCCTTTTTTAATCAACAAATTAAGCATAAATCATGTTTGATCTTTATTTACTGGTTGCTCGGCAGTTGGTAGAGGTCGAGAAAGATTACTGGGCGCACTAATAGGCTACAAACAACCCAAACATGCCTCCGTTGCCCCTCGTGAACAACCTCTCACATTTCTTTTGTATTAAAAACACCCAAAACAAAGCAAAAATGAACCATTAAAACTACTTGTTACGTTTTCCATATTACCTCAGTGCAACAAAAATCATTCCCTTACTTTCTCCCCTCCTGAGTAAAGCCCACGACCAACTAACAAAAGGATGTTCCAGCATGTTCTAATGGGAGGCATATTATTCTGTAAGCTTCACAAAGTGAGATAATTTGGCATTGCAACACAGTGGCATGATTTAGCCGACTATATTTTCTCTGAGCCACCTCTTTGTCACCTCATAAATTTGCTTCCAGCAGCTCTGACACTGAGGTCCAGTTTCTTAATATTCAGCCTCCTGCACAGACGTGCTGCAGTACCTGAGAGGCGAGCAGGTGGAACATTCCCGGTGGCCTGAATACATGAATTCAGGCGAGTTTGCGATTGTGCCGAGATACAACATCCTGCCTCTGAAATATGTGTTTGTTTCTATACCCATCTTTCCACAAAGTAGATTTTAAAGACTGAATGTGATCACTTTGAGTCATTCACTAACGCCATCTTCATTCCGTTTGATTCAGGAGGAAGAAGGAAACAAATAAAACATGAAATAAATTCAGCGTGCCCAAATTTAGCCGATCCATTAGGACGACCTGGGCAGAGATTGAGGTTTCCCCAGTTTGACTGCTGAAGCGTCTTCTCACTTAGATGTATTATTTTAAAGATGGATACATGACTGTTTTATTTATAAAAAACAAGCTTCCATCTATACATCAATCCTCTTCTGCTGTCATTATCCTGATATGCAGTAAATCATCAGTGAAGTGTTTTGCAGTTATCCTGCTGTTAAGTCTTTTATGAGCCATTTGACACAAATCTACCACCTCCCTGCGAGCATTCGAAACAAAAGAGCCACGCATGACCACAAAAGAGAAAGTCATTTGTGAAATGTCCTGATTATGTGGGTTGTGCAACGTAAAACAATTTGCCTGATTACTTCCAATTGATTCGTCCTTACAGTTAAAACCTCAGTTGCACTGCACTGTGTCATGCCGCCGTGCAGGGGAACAGGAGTAATTTCTCCGATGTGCAGCTGAGCCAGCTTACCAAAGCTAAAGCCTCCTGGATGCTACTAAACCTCAGGGAGCCTAAACACTAGGCTAGCTACCAGCTAACTCAGTCTGCTAAAACCCTGAGGGATTTGTCTGTGGCACAAAGTGAATTAAAGGTGACCTTCTGAAAAGGATGGAGAGAAAAAGAAAGAGGGGAGTGGGGATGCAGGAGATGTCACCATTTTCTTTTAGTTTACTTGTCCATGTACAAACGAGTAGCCATGCCCTCATCCCACACAATGTCAAATTCTCTACATTATGACCACATGTTGTGTACAAGTCAACATAGAAATGCATTAGATCTGAGGTCATCCTGCAGTTTCTGCAGAGCTGTTTAATAAACCTCCCGCAGTGCGTTTGCTAACCAAGCTTTATTATTGTCAATAACTCAGGTTTCATTTCTTTAATGTTAAAATGACTCCTGTGATGATGATGATGATGATGATGGCATGAAGACTAGTCTAATATTAAATGATCACAAAGATTCAGAACTTGAGCGTGAAGTAGAATTCTCACATCACATAGTAACTGTGGTGATGTTTAGGCAGCATTTGACTTTGAAGGAGATTTTTACTATCAAGACACTTTCTTTAGAATACATAAAGGAAGAGTGTTACTCGCCTGAATGTTGATTTCTGCTTTGTGCTGTAGTAATAAAGACACCATCTCCTTGTGGCCTCTGTCACAGGCCCAGTGCAGGAGAGCCCGGCCCTGCAAAAATAAGAAATAATTGGTGTACGATAACATCAAAGCCATGCAGGGATGACCAAACTTCCAAAGCCAAGATGTGTTTAAACTAGCGTGACGCTCTCAGTGTCGTGTCTGGTCAGACCAAATCAAGCAGGCTTGATACAAAGACACCTCGTCACCTCTCCTCCTTCTCTACCTCAAAGAAAAAAAAAAAAAAAAAAAAAAGCCAATCGAGCTTTACAAAAGGTTATGAATGCCCATTCAGAAATCAGAGCCTTTGGACCGGTCCATAATGAGCCGAGTATAAAGTGATGAGACATGTGGACTCTGGCCTCATACAAACACTTATATGCACAAACTTTTACGCAGCTGAAGCAAAGTCCAAAGACTTCAAGGCAAATTGCAGAATGCTGCAAAGGTTGATTGATGCGACGCTGTGCACAAAACATGAGTAGCCTCCCTTCTCTCCCTCCCTTTCTCACACTCATGCACCATCCTCTCCTTAGGTCCAAGATCCTGCTCTAATAAAACCACACAACCTCATTTTTCAGTGAGGCCAATTAGGTAAAGCTAACTCTCCAAGTCCAATTCTGTTGCTTAAATTATATTGATCACCATGGCTGCATGTTAAAATGGATACTTGTAAGCTGGGCTGGAATACCAATAAGTTGGCCTCTCTCTCCCGCTCTCAGGTGTGCTTCTGCTGACTGTTGCCCACATTTTCACTGAAGACCAAAGTGTGCAGGTTCCAGTGGGACATCACACAAACTCTGCAACTCCATAGGAGTATTTGTGCAGATCATCATGGCAGCACTGGATATTTATGGATATTTAAGTTCTGTCATAATCACAATATGAATATTTGAGTTAAATTGTGGCCAAAAGTCAAAATTACCATCAACAAAAAAACAAAACACAATTAAATTTTAAATTTCATTACTTTTTCCCCAGAAACCTCAAAGCGATACCTTTGAACATGGCTAATATATTACTATTGAAGAAGGTAACCCGCTTTTGTGCTGGCGCTCTGCTCTGATAGGTCAAAGTGGGTTAAATTCCTGACCAGTGTGGAGACTGTAAGTGCACCTCTGCAAAAAATAAAAGACATTAGCAAAGGAACAAAAGGTTAAAAGGTTCTTTTATCCTCTTAGTCCCAATAAACACCTATTGCATATTTGAGTACACAAACCACAGTATCCAAAACATTTACCCCACCGTCCCAGCAGTTAACACAGAGCTACACAAGATATTGAGATTCAGCTGCAGAGATTGTGAAGGAGCCTTTAGTGTTTCCTAGAAGACAAATATGCTGTACGCTGGTTATTTGTTGAGAGCAGAGTAGAGCTTTTGTCCACTCAAACATGCTCTGAAGCATGCTCACACTACAAGTATCTCCAAATGTAACACTACCTCTTAATGTGGTGAAAATCTAACTATAAATTACATTCTCAGCTCCCCGTTGCCACATAAAAAGTTCTCCAATTCCCGACATGCTGACTCAGACTCAACTGTAATTTAGATAAATACTGCTGGATGAAAAAAAAAAAAAACTTCCTATTTTATATAAACACGACTATAATACGTTCACAGATGCAGCTTTTAAATATGGAGCTTTTTTATTATATTCAAAGCCATTCTTAATGCAGTCCGCTCTACATCTACAGATATTCTGGATCAGAACTGAAGCACAAACACCACATGTGATCTGTTGGGGTAATCGCCATTTATTCATCCAAACCGTAAATAGTTGTCAGTTGGTTTGGTTCAACTATGATCTGAACGCGTTACATAAATAAAAACTAGGGGGGCATTTTTCTATCTAGTAATAAATTTTCACTGAATTTTATCAGAAAGGGAGAACATTCATGTCCCAACAGCTGACAGGATGAGCTCGCCTCACACATTCTAATGCATTTTTAAATTTCTCTGCCTTAGAGTCTGAGCTCTAAGGCAGAGCTTTTGTTTGTTGGTTGCTACTAGAAATGTGTAACACAGGTGGGTATTTGATCACTGCCCCAAACAGTGAGTGCTGGGAAGACCGCCTTTCTGTCTCTGAGCCACAGATGCAAATGATCGCTGCTCGCCAATAGAAAACTTCACTACTGCCCTCTCCTGTCCAGCAAGCTGAATTACAGCTAAGAGGCCAACAATGGCTGGGGACACAAAGCATTCTCACTGAGGTCCTTCAGCCATCTGGCCTTTGACTGTGAACTCACCAGCCGACTGCCTGTTTATCTGCATAGCGGCTGTGATGAAAGAGGCTGGGAGTGAGCCATTTGGCCTGGATGCTAACCAATCAAGGACAGATGAATGGAGTTCAGGGTCAATCCAGAAAACACCTCCTGATGCTAATAGCCGCTCATACAATTTACGCATTTCAGTCAGAGCAGCGATTCCCGCGTGTGGCCACAGATCACTGAAACCATTATGTAACGACGGCTGCGTGAGCTGCATGAGCTGTTCCCCCGGTGACCTGTATTTTTCATGATACGGGTCTGATCGCTTTTACCTTCCCCTCCCACACAAGGGGTCAGAGCCATGCAGCTGTTGCAGATTCAACAGACACGTCAGCCATACAATGAAGTTCTTCCTGACTCTGATTTTAATTTGCTACTATAGGCCTGTCCTCCTGCATTATGTATGAAAACTACAGTTCTGTCAAGTAACACTTTGTCAAGTCAATCATGCAACCAGTGGAGTGTGACTGAGCTTTGCAGATACCTCTTCATCCCGTATATTGACGTCCACGTTCTGGGAGGTGATGGCGTTGGTGATGTATTCGATGTTATTGTCTCTGCAGTAGTCAAAGATGTTCTTATCCTCTTCCCTGAGAACATGGGGGGGGGAAATGAACAGCTATCAGTTACCATAATATTTATAATTATTAATATGGTTTTACTTTAACTGAGATTTCGGCAGGTTTCTGGAAACAAATGTTGCCCTTTAGCACCACAAACCAAAATCCATTCATTTTTTGGGAAGATTGAACTGAAACTATGTCCATGGGCAAAAAGCTTTTTATTAGCAGATTGTGTAGCTCATCATGCGGTCCTTCAAAATGGAAAGTGCAGGTACACCACACAAGCAACACGTTGTCACATTAGTGGTAATGGTAGCAGCTAGCATAGTGAAGCAACCACAGACGTAACAGATAACATCTCTCATAGAAAAGCAGCAGCCACGCGTCCCAGATCCCTCGGGAGCACCGGCGTATGACACATGCACACAGAGCCATCCCACCTCTAATTATCTCTCTGTGTCTCTAATCACCTCTTGGCATTGGGGACAGGAGTGCATGCTGGGAGAGAAGAGGGTGCAGTGGTGGAGGAGGGACGTTGGGTGAGGGGGAGAGAAGGGGCAAAATCTCATTTAGAGCTTTACGCCTTCCCTTTCCTCTGCCCATGCCGGCCATTCAGATTAATTCAATTTAGTGCTCTATTGTTCGACAGGAAACCCTGCAAACCTGCCGCTTTACCGCTCCCACACAGTCAGTCATCCCCAAGGCAAATCCCCCACTTCCTGTTTCCGACGCCAGCGTGCTCTGCTGCACTGGGCCTCAAAAGTCCCAGAGCGCGCACACACACGGCATTTTGGGACATTTCACCTGCTGTACCTCCTGAGCTACAGCTGCCTCCGAGTTAGACCCAGTCAGGTATCGTCTTATACAACCAAAGCAGTCTTCTGTTAGAAATGTGAAGCAGATTTGGTTGAATTCAAGCACAAAAGCAACTTGAGTGTCAGAAACAATTTTTACGTTCAAAGTTGTCACATTTGGCACAGAGGAGATGACGAGCTCAGTGTTTTAAAGAACGAGGCAGCTGCCTGGACCGACCACACAGGAAACAGGACAACCCTAGCAAACAAAGCTCCTCTCTTTGAGCATCCTCACTATCGGACAGGTTTCGCACGTTTTACCATGAAATCGGGCAGCTAAAGACCGTTTAGCATCCAATCAGACTGATTCTGACATGTGTGCTCTCCTCTGTGGCGTCCTAAAATTCCAGGCTGCAGTTAATGTATGAAAACAGCCACAGTATCACAATCTTGATACCAGAGATCCAGCACACACTAAAGATCCTGCACAGCAAACATCAGGGAGATAAATCTCACTTGCCATCAACACAATCTACGCTTCGAGTTCGTTCCCACTCCGACACAGCAAAACACAAAGGAAGTTGTATCTGCAGTTTGCTCTTTAATGCTCCTCTGCACTTCCTTTTCTTCCTCCCTTTCTCGTGCCCTTGCCTCCCATCACCTCCCTCTTCTCATCAGCCTTTGGTGAATTATGAATAACTCATTACACTTTTATCACAGACAGGTTATGTATGAGCACATTCATTTGCATAGCCCTGATTACCACTGCTATGTTTATTCATGAGACACCAAGCTGGGCTCCACCTACTTCCTTGTCTGATGGCCACGCTGACCCCAAATGTCCCTGATGTGTGGCCACCATCCGTCTCCCCCGGCAACTAATCAATAGGGCGACTCATCAGTCTTTCGTCGATGGTCGACGGGGCTTGCTTGACATATATAAAGCACAAGCGAACCCTGCATGTGCGCATGCAGATCGCTAAAGGGTTAGATTGGGGTTATTAAAAATGTAAATAAAAAAGCTCACGAAGGAAGGAAAGCACACAATTTTTCGTTTTGATCCTTTCCATTAACACTGAAAACACACACACACACACACACACACTAATGATTAATGTGGGTCCTATAAACGACATGACATCAACAGCGCCGCAAAGCATGCTGGGAAGGTCACAGGCTACTCTGTCATCACTGGGGTACCAATGGTTTTGTGTTTGTGTGTAAGAGTGTTACGTGCTCACATGTGTGTGTCCAGTCTGGTGTACTGGCAGATATGTCCTTCATCCATCAGGCTAAACTGGTCACAGTGGTGGAGAACACTCATCTACCTGGCCTGAGCTTCACTGATCAACACCATGGCCACACCATTCATCAAACAAACACACACATACACCTACACAATCTGTCACCACATTCCCTGCAGGGCCCTGGTCGATCCCGTCGACGAGGCCGAGTTCCACGGAAGTATGAGAAACTCGAATAACTCAGCTTCGGCTTCCAGCAGAGCGTTCGGACAACAAAGCCTCCATTGTTTATCCCAATCCTTTTTCAGGGTGGGGGAGAGAATTACAAGTGTAGCATTCAAAGGCTCCTCAATCACACAGTGATCAGCTCAGTAGTCCAGGGATATCGCTAATCAATCCTGCTTTTGTCGATGCACGCTCCACACACGTCTACAAACACACACGCGCTCCAAAGTCGAGATGAGCAGCGAGCAATGCAATTAACTGTCTGGTTAACAGGTGCTTAGCTGTTTAGTATGGAGAGGATCCGCGTGTTTCTGTGTGAGCACAAGGAAATTGAAATGCAGCAGAGCAGTGAGTGTGACAGTTCTGGCAGGTTGTGCAAGGACCTGGATGAAAACCTGCAGCAACGTATAGTGAAGACTGTATGTTTAGGCGTGCACAAGTGTGCAGATTTTTGCCTTCCTGGTTCCCACGGGAGGCATCGTTGCTATTGGATATCACCAAGAGGAGCGCTGTTCTGGGAACCCTGCTTCACCCTCCTCGCTCTGCTGTACCCAGGTCGTCTTCATCACCCCCACCCCGACGCAAAAAAATGAAAAAAATAAATCCATAATTAAAAAGGGGAGCCCGCCTCTTCCCAAGACCGTGCATACTAATCACATGCAGCCATTTATGATGAAAACCTGCAGGAATCACACATCTCATTTTCATCTCCAATAGAGCTCTTTTTCATTGAAATGAGGATGAGCTTTTTAAGCTTGAGCAGGTCTGCCAGGCAAGAGTAAATGGAGAATGTGTTTCATTAACATAAATCAGAACTGGATGACGTCTCTGGGCCTGAACTGCAGTTATGGTCTGTTGAATATAATCAAATACTGCATCAACAATGCCAGACTTAGACCGACCTGAGCATTAAATAAGCGGCGATTCACAATTGGAGGAAAAAGATGAGTCTGTTCAAGCTTGTGTTAGGATGTCAGTAGATTTCATTTCTGAGATATGCAGATACCTGATCATCTCTTCTTGGTATAGGGAACTGACTGCTGCACCGAAGCCTGTTCTCCTTTCCGCTCCTCGTCTTTCCTGTAACAACAGTGAGAAATGCAACATCAACAGTGAAGGCCACACGTGCTGGCTGAAGCCACACAACAATAAATGCAGTAAACCCAGAGCATGCATATTTGGTGCACATACACAAACACATATTTAACCACCTACATCACACTCATTTATTTGGTATTGCTGAAGGACATTTAGTTATCATTGGTGTGCTTACATATTTACAACAAATCTTAATTGACTTCTTTTTTGCTTGTTTTACCAGTGATGGTGGTCTGTTCAGCGGCAGAGATCTGCTGGTACCAAACAGCTGCTGTGAAAAGTAGCCAATTAAATACAGGTGTTTTGGAACATGTTGATTGGGACATACCAAGTGTTGCCACATGGAGGGGGCGGGGGGGGGTTTCTGTTATTTAAACTATTAAACTAACTCTTTGTTGTGCTTTTTGATATTAGATAGTGTGTCAGAGTTTGTTCTCCCCACGTGTCTAAATTGTGCTGATGAGCCAGCTGCTGTCTCTCAGCTCAGTGTTTGGTTTGTTTGTGATTATTAAAGCCCAACGCTTAACCAGCTCAGTTCCTCAGGTATGGTAGCAGCGGTGGGATCAGTCACCTCAGGACACAGGCCTTTTTCAACAAACCAGTTTTTTCTTTCTAACTTTGACTCCCTTCCTGTACTTCTTCTGAGACTTGCACTGTGGAGATATGAGACTAGAATAGGTGAGGATCACACAGCTAGTGAAAAGCATGTGGAGACCTGAGCTTCTAATATGGCTGATGATGAGGGAGAAGATATCAAAGAGATAAAACTGAAGGAACTGGCTGGGAGCTTGCAAACCTTCATGGGACAGCATGTAGCAGCAACACTGAAATGCAGACTTGCACGTCGACCGACCCAGACCCACTGGAAGCTCCTGATGACGGAGATCACCGTCACAGGTCCAGCTACATCCCACCAGAAGTTAACTTCAGAGTCAGGTCAGTAACTCTTCTGAGCCAATATTACAAACATAAACTGAAGATGGTATTGAGCATTTCCTTGTTACCTTTGGGAGAATTGCAGCTGCCTGGACATGATCACATTCAGACTGGTTCTTCTGCCTCATTCGTCTACCTATAATGTTAAGGCCCCAATGTGCCTCAGTTCATATGAATGTTTATCAACTTTCATTTTCAGTTTCCTTCATATTTATCCTGATTAGAACCTCGGGGAGCTTTCTGGGAGGGTAAAGGAGTTGTGTGGGGAAATGGATTCAGCCTAAAAGTGAAAGAGTGCAGTGAAGTAATTAAGGAACAATAGTTAGGAATGTTCTAATCCTAAAACAGCCGCTGAAGCTGCCATGCTTGCTGACGTCTTTGTGGAAACCCAAAGGAAGGGACAGCCACTGAGTAAGACTTTTGATGAGTATGTCTGCAGGCCAGTATCATCAAACCATCGCATTGGATGCGTCGGAGACTTGGGGCAACTTGGGGTTCAGCATCTTTCCCAAGGATACTTTGGCATGCACACTGGAGCATCCAGGAATCTCACCATCAACCTTCCAATTGATAGATGAGCTCCTCAGCGTCCTGAGCTACAGACACCCTGATAGGAATACCAATAAGTTACTATTGTTGCCATAAGGTCACACTAAGTCCAACAAAACTGACCCAAATGTGTTTTTAAAACAACAGAAATGTTGTTTGGGGGGCAATAAACCTCCAAAAAAAACCTGTTGTGCAGTCAGAGCTTTTGCCAAGCACCCAGCCTTCTCTAGCTTAGTTTACCAGCCTTGGGTTTCTTCTCCAGTGACAGCGGGATGGGCCCATCGATTCTCTATAAAGCAGGCTCCTACCTCTAATCTTTGAGAAACTAAAGCTGGCAAACAGTTCAGATGGTGTAAATCTGAAACGACTCTTTGGGGGCTTCAGACATGACCTCACTGCTAATAAATGGCCAACAAAATGTGCAATAGTTTTAAATGCATCATGTCTTAATTTTGTGACTATTGTTAATCTTCTGTTTTCATGTGATCCCACATTACATTCAGCTCAGCCAAGACTTTATTACCCAGACTATTCTTTGTGGGCCAACCTTGACTCACAAAAGAGCCCACACAAATCTGATTTCAGAAAATAGGCAGAGTGGGGAGAACATGACAAGCGAAGCAAAACCGTGCGTGCACTTTTGGGACAACCTAATTCACTTCAGAAACTCGGAATATTCGCTGATGCACTGGCCCTGCTCCTCTGCAGTATAATGCAATATAAAGGCAGTGTCTGCTCAACAATTGAGACAGGAACAGAGGTCAAACTGTGGCTATTATTCTCTCCCCTGCTTCTCTGTCTATGCACTTCTACTTACACCATTTAACTGTGCTTCCAAAAGAATAGCTGCTGCCATGCTATGGCGCTTTGTTAACACTAATAGAATCAGGTTCTTTACAGGCAGGGTAGCGGTGCTTTTGCTGGGCCCACCCCTGGTATTGTGTGGCTTAGGGCAGAGTCAGCGAGTATTGCCCCACAGCTTGGTGGAAGAGAAACGTGTCAGGATGGGATACGTGGTTGACAGTGATGCTATTTGGGAGACACAAATGAATGGATGGGGGTGGGGGGCAACAAAGTGAGTGGAAGACTGGGAGAGGAAATGGGGGGAAAAGAGCAAGAAGCACAGACTGCCTTTAAAAATGAATGTTTCAGTGTTCCTTTGCTTTGCAGCCAAGTTGTAGCTGTGCATATGTGACTGTGTGCCCATCCCTCTGAGTAAAGAGTGCACGCTCTCATGTTCACATGTGCTCTGTGTATCACGAACACGGCAAACCAGAGTCATGATGCGGTGTAAATGAGAACAGAATCAACGATCTGCAAGTCTCAAACATATATTTTAGTCACAATCCAATATAGAAAACATTGACATTTTTAAACTGAGACATTCGTCTATTTTGTGTAAAATAAGAGCTCATTTTGAATCAGATGGCAGTAACATGTCTCAGAGTTTGAGGAGTGCAACATAAGACTGGAAAAGTGAGCAGTATTTAAAAGAAACAGCTGGAGGAACATTTTATTGCATGCCTGTGACCTTCAGGTGCACGAGTCTGTCATTAAAGTCACTGCATGGGCTCATGAACAGTTACAGAACTAAAATGTTGGTCTTCCATGGTCTCTTGTGTTCTGGGGGCCTCTGGATGTCTGGAGTTTTGATCTCCTCCATACCCGCTTCACACCCTGGAGGACGGGGCTGTGGCCCCCCCACACTCCCTAGCAGATCATTACATGGAGAAACCTTTGGAATGCAAGCATGCTGATCCACACAGGTATGCACACATGGGTATTCACAGACGCGGACTAAAGCTTTCTTGGCTGCTGCCTCAAAGCACACTGTGCGCTGTCTATCTTGCGTGCTGCACAATATCGTTTATTACTTAGTAAATACTGATATCTATGACTAGCTAGTTTATTGTGATGGTATGGTGCTTTGTTTTCTCTATTATTATGTTGCTCTTTGTTGTTTGCTGTCTCCTCTGTTTGTTTTTGTTTGTTTGTTTGTTTGTTTGTTTTTTTTCTCCATACAGGTGACCCAGGAGTTTTTTGTTTTTTTTTTTTTTTGTCTCTCTTCCCCCCCCTTCTCACCGTCTCTTCTCCCCTTTGGTTTTCTTTCTTTCTCTCCCCTTCTCTCTCTCATTCACTCCCCCTGTCCTATTTATTAAAAAAAAAAAAAAAAAAAAAAATGACAAAGGATGAACTGAAGCTCTGCCATCACGTAATGTCGCATACTGCTGTTTCTGATGTCATTTAAGAAAAAAAAAAAAAGGAAAAAAAAAAAAAAAAAAAAAAGAACTAAAATGTTCACCATGTCATCCACAAACGCAGGTCAGAGCTCTATCATACGAAGAACATGTGAACATGATCCAGCCGTCTTCTCCGGGCCAAAGGTCATTTAAAATTGTCTGAAACAAAGTGTAAAACTGTTTTGTGGTGAGATTGATCAAAACTTTATGGAAAACATGAACACGCTGTCCTCTGGACTAAAGAGGAGCAGGACCAAAATCCTGCATCTGTGATTGTAACGGGGGCATTTGTGCCTCTGGAACATGATCGTTTCAGAATTTCAGTACTGATGAGTGCTTTGAACATCTGGAAAGGCTGAAAGAAGCTCATCTAGAAGCTCCCATCCAGATGAGCTTCTTTCAGGGACGGCCGTGCGTATTTCTGGAAGATGATGCTGATCTAAGAAGAGTCCAGGTGCTGAAGAGGCCTGCCTATAGTCAAGATGTTTCCCAAACTGAAAACATTTGGAGCTTCATGAGATGAAGAATATGACAAAGACCCAGGACCGCTGAGCAGCTAGAATCTTATATCAGACACGAGTGAGACAAAGTGCACCAGCTGAGCAGACGCCTTTCAACCACAACCTGGGACCCTTTGCTGAGAGTCTTCCCCTGCTCGCTCTCCCCCTTTTTCTAGTCCACTCTTCACTGCTGAACTGTTTAAAAAAAAAAAAGAAGCCAAAAAGCAAACGAACAAACAAACAGAACGAAAGAATGGGACAACGTCCTCTCCCTAAAGTCCAGCAGCCGGTCTCCTCAGTTTGCAGATGTTTACACACTGTTGTTAAAAGAAGATATGTAATATATCTGTAGATATCAATATCTAACAGTGACTTTAATAGATTATCAGAGAGTGTAAACACTTCCCTTTGTGACTAAACTGTGACACTGGTGCTCACTCACTGCTGCTACAAACTTTATCATTCCAACTTTTAGATGATCTATAAAACAAAGTATAAAAATAAGTGTTTTATCAGTATGACGATTATACTCCATTACTGCAAACCATCCAAGGTTGGTGTTGAAACCTAATGTTGTCCCAAAGAGCAACCTGTTTATGGCACAGCTAAGAAAAGAGTGTGTAGAGATGTAAACAGTCACTATACAAATTAGCACATCCCAACAGCCTTAATATGAACATTTAAATAATTACTATTCCAAAATATCAGCCACTGAGGAAACCTGCGCAAAATTTTCATTTTTCTTTCTAAATGTGCAGAAAATGAGCAGCAACACGGTTTCAACAAAATGACAATGTGACAGTGACACCTCCTGGTGAACACTGGGTACTTCACAGATGGTTCTGTTCTATATCTGTCATCCTTTTTGGCCTAATTTCAGACATCTTACCTTTAAAGGTCTGTTTTAGTTCATGTACATTTCCAGAATTTGTTATCAGGTGTATAAGGTCAGAAATTGACAAGAACCAGGAAGAAACAGAATGACACTGTCGTTCCTTATGTGGTAACTCGGAATTTTCTCTATGCATAAACATCACAGTGCACTTCTGATCCAGCAACACCCTCAGACAAACCTGGTTCACCCCCGAACACAAGCTAAACAGCGTAGTGTACCATGTGAGGAGTGCTCGGACCATAAGAGAAACAACACTCCACAGACGCATGGCACAACAAGAAA
Organism: Maylandia zebra; assembly: GCF_041146795.1. Lineage (NCBI taxonomy): Eukaryota > Metazoa > Chordata > Actinopteri > Cichliformes > Cichlidae > Maylandia > Maylandia zebra. The sequence continues at coordinate 2,314,079 of NC_135188.1, read as the reverse complement.
GCCGCCTCATAAGGACAAGACGCAGCTGTCCACCTTCTCTTGAAGGGGAAAGGACGCTCTTCAATGATGCCAATGTTCAGATTTTTCACAGATTATTTGAGAAAGGAGCCCATCTATGTCCACTGTGACTGACCCCTGGTGACAATGACCCACGCCTTTTTTTTCCACACCTGGGCTCACGGGATCACTACCTCCAAGAGTGCAGCCTCGTCTAGAGGTCAGACACCTGAAACTCTCAAATCTCTTGTTTTAGAACAGAAGAAGCCTCTTGGATGGGAGGGGAAACATCTTCAAGAAGCAAAGAGTTCAGTTGCCTTCTTTTCAAACACTTCAGACTACCGTGACCTGGATGACTGAGAAATTACAGACATTAGTCTATAACCAGAAAATGTGTAAAGTGACGAGAACCAGAAACTCTTTCTACATATATTCAAAAACAAGACCATAAAAGTCATAAGGAGCATGATGAATGGCAACACTGACATTCAACATTCTCTACTAAAGGACCATCTTCCATAAAATCAAATTATTACTACAAAGAAAACTGTTGCAGTAAAGGCTGAGCTGAAAGCAAACGAACTGTTATAAATGTATAATTAATGTTTTATAATCTATGTTATCATAAGATCCATTGTAATAAAAATGTTCATTTGATCTCTTTATAAACTTACTGGTGTGACCCTCCACAACAGTCACAACATTAACCCACCTCTGCATCGGTTTAGAAGCAAAATGTGGATTAAAAATAAATTCTCAGGAATTACCTTCGTGCTGCCTTCAGGGTCTAAGATGTTGACACAGGAAATATACTCTTGCATTGCTTGTTCCTGATCCATGTCTCCAAGCTGCTTCCAGGCTTGCCTGTTATGATATCACAATTACCAAAGTAATCACTGTTAAAGCTTTTCACACGCCGTGAACTAAAACATGAAAATAGAAATATTAGATTCACTGACTTTGGGGGAATCATTTTAATACTTTGCAAGCGGATGGGCTGTTTGTGAATAGTGGTTTATTTTAAGTAGCAGAAACATTTTTCTTCATCAAGCATCTGAACGTGGATCCCTGAGCCTGGTTCTGCCAGAGGTTCCTGTTTAACAGGGACTTTTTCCTTTCCAGTGTTGCCAAGTGCTCGTTCGTAGGGGGTCGTCTGATTGTTGGACTTTTCTTTTTATTATTGAAGGTTCTTTGCCTTACAATGAGGCGACTGGTGCCATTTAAGTAAAAGTGAATTGAATTGACTTACTTGACCTATGAGGCTTTAAAATATGTGCAAAGTGAAATCTGGGCTACTTACCATTTTCTTTGTCCTTCAAAGTCAAAGAAACCAGGTTTTGGTGTATTGCACTTCCCCACTTTGACCTATAGATACAAAATCACATTACATATCTGATTTAATGTCGCCTGCAGTTGTGAGCCTGACTCGATTAAATACCAGAGGAGTCACGTAAATGCTGAGATTCATGGCGTGTGGGGGGTGTCCCGTCTAAAGCAGCGTGGTGCAACTACTTGAAGGCTCGAGTGTGGCCGACACACGCACAGTGACATTAATCGTACAATCACCTGTTTATAGCGAGCGTACAGGTACAGCAGCTGGTCCCTGCTGGCCGTCTGTATCAAGTCTTTTACGCGGTCGGCGGCAGACTCGAACTCGCGCTCCAGCTCTTCTCCCTCCAGCCGGTCCCCCACCTCCATGGCGCTGCAGTCAAATTTACTCAAACCCAAGTCCGAATCCGAGTCCGAGCCTGCTCCACCGAGGGGCTCTCCTGTGTCGGGCCGGGCTGGATCCGTACCTGAGCCCGTCGCGGTGTCCGGAGAGGACGACGGCGAACCAGAAGCCATTGTTATTATTGTTTATAGCGTCTCAAACGACGGGAGCCGCGGATCTCCGTGAGAAACGCGGAGAAGCGTACGGAGAGCAGCTGCCTGTTATTTATATTATGTCTGCAAAGTGTTTCAGCAAAGACTTGGATTTTAATCCGTTATCGTAGCAAATCCGCAACAGTCGGATCTCTTTCTGCCGTTGGTCCGTGGCTGGTACTGTCAATTTAAAAGCGCCGGTAAAAAATCGCTGTTAGTAAGAAAGGTTCCGACTCTGGTGCGAGTAAAGACGCGAACACGCGCTTTTCTGTATATTTGTTATGAATGATTAAACAAAAACTAAATATTGTCTAAATGAAAATAAAATGTTTGAGTTTTTTTCTGGTTGCTGTGTACATGTCACGTTATCGTAGGTCAGCGGACACCGAATAATATATATTAGCTGGCTAACTTAAGCGCTAAAGTAGCTTGCAGTGGGTTTGTTGATACTTTGGGTGGAAAAATGTTTCTTGAAATCTCCTCAAATAAAAATAAAAAACTACGTAAAGTACAGCCATTTCTTTATATTCTGCTGGAAAATTGGAAATGGGCACAACAACTGATTAAACAAATCTGCAAAGATAAATCAAAATAAAGCCTATAAGGCAAAAACAAAGTCTGTTCCATTCTAATGACTTTGAAAGTCAATATTTGTTTTGAACACAGTTATTCCTCATAGCCCGAAATCTCTGTAGTAAGCTTTCTCGTCCTGTCTGTACACAGCAAATTCAAAAGTGTTAAATGTTTTGGTGTTAATAGTCTTCTTGCAAAAGTAGAGTTAATTTTACTCTAAGCAGAGTCACATTCTTTTAATGTAACTCTGAGGTGTAAAATGATAGTAGTTAAAATCGAGTGTTAAAAATGAGTGTTTCTCTGTCAAATCTGGAGGTGTTACAATGGAAACATTAACTCCTGACCTCTTAACTCTGAACTCCTACAGGGGCTATGACACCAACAGAGTAAATTCACAGACTCCGCCCCCAGCACGGCTCCAATCGAAGCTGAAGTGAAGCCGTTTCAGAACATTTTGCTCTACATATTTGAGTTGTTTGCCATGCTTGGTAAGTCATGTTTTCAAAGATTGTTTCAATTATTATTATGAGCTTTTACTTCTGTGGCTCTTTGGAGTTGAGACAAAGCTGTGTGAAAGGCATTAGCCATGTTGCTCGCTGATAGCATAATATTCTGTTTTAGCTAGCTGAAAGGTATTGTTTGCGGGCAAATACCACAGCCTTGAAAAAAGCTTGCATGTGAATTTTCAGTCAAACTTTTGGTCAAATACACCTAAAACAATGTCTAGAATGTGAAATGTTGGTATAATGGTGCTACTTGAAGCCTGAAAACGATCGCCCATAAAAAAAAAAACGAGCAAACAGCAGTAGCTGACGTCCTGACTGGATTCTACGTTAGCATAGATCCCTCCAGAGTTTTGTGCACACAGTTTAGGTAAAAATGAAAAAGGTTGAGGTTTTACATTTAGTTCAGTATTACCTGTTGCCTGTGTCCTTGTCTTTTGGGAAAATACTTTACACAAGTAATGGCTCAAAGAGGATTCCTTTTTTTTTTTTTACTGTGCTGCAATTGTTTACTGGATTATTTGTGCCATTAATTAGTGTCAACTAATTTTTATTCAATCTCCGCACAGGATATGCTTGTGAAGATGGAATATGGGGGAGAGCAGAAGTGCGTTGAAGTTCCACAAAGGGATGAATGAAGGACATGCATATTGTATTGAAGAAATAAGTGATGAGATGCTGTTATTTGCATTTACCATGTCAGACCTTTTGATAAACAAAATTCTAATGAAAGTGAGAACATGTATACTGTTACGTCTTTCAGAAAATGTTTTGAAATTGTGGTGCACAGTTCAGAATAAATGTTTTTCAAAAACCATTGCGTCTTTTTAGTAAATGTTTATTTCCAAAAGAAATTTCTAGAAGTTCAGAACAGTAAAATTCCCGCTTTTTAGAGTGAATTAGAAGATAACTCTTACGTGGTTAAACTAAAATACTCTTTGAGAGTTAATATATAAACTCTTAACACCAAGTGTTAAATTATCAACTCCAGACAGATTTGGTGTTTAACACTAAATCAGAGTTAACGTACCAACTCTCCAAAAAGAGTTAAATTAACACTCTCTGGTGTGGACCCATATAGACACTTTAATAGTGTTGAAATCAAATCCGACAGTGTTAATTTGGACATGCTGGATTTGCTGTGTAAGGAGTCTTCAGCAATAGTTCTCAGGGCTTCTTGAAGGACATTCAAAGCTCTTCTTTGGATGTTGGCTGCCTGTTGTTCTCTTCTCTGTCACGCTGCTTCAATAATGTTGAAGGCCAGTCCATGTTTTTCTGTCCAGATATGCTTTTGCTGCATTAGCAGTGAGGTTGGGGTCATTGTCATGCTAACAAATGAAGCCAGTTGCTCAGATGCTTTCCAGGTGGTATGGCAAGGTGGATCAAAATGGGATGGTACTTTTTGTTTTCGCAGTTTCATTTGACAAGATGTCTAGTCGAGTTTATTTCCTAGTTCTTAAGTAATAATAAGACACACCTCAGCCTTTCCTCGTTGTCTTTTTGGCAGCCGCTATTACACAGATCATTTCTAATGGTCCTTCAGCTGCAGGGCCAAATGTTTCTATCAGGTACCGTGTCAGGTCTTTCCTGGACTTTTTCCCCTTCTTGCCACTTATTGTCCAATATTTGTCCAGTTTCCTCCGTTTTTTCTTCCTCCTTAAAAAACAAAACAAAAAGCATGCTGCTCACCATGCTGAGATATGCAACGTTTTTAGGAATCACCTTGTTGGTACCTAGTCCAGTCTGAGTCCAGATATCCATCAAACTGTGTGAGCTTAGACATTTTTCACAAGTTCCCCTAAAACAAATAGAACAAATTGCGTTTTTGTGGCAGACTGTTAGTAACAAAGTGGCTAAAAATGAGGGTCTGGAAACTTGGAAGAAAAATACAAGGATTGGACAGCCCGTCCATTCACTGTATACTCCATCACAGACATTTCCTGGTAGAACATTTTAGTGTGATATGTGTGCATGCGATGGGTTCTGTTTTATAAGGGACTCTCATTATCCTAAAATGAGGATAACTACAGACAAGAAGGTAATAGCTTAATTTTAAGACTCAAGAAGTTTATTGACATTTGCTCTGGTGTTACTCAGCCTGAAACGAAATACGGTTTCTCACCAGCCTCTACAGTGCAATAAGCAATACAGTTTAAAAAGACCAAGTTTAAAAAAGAGCAGTAATGAATTGCAACAATAGTTATGGATAAATAAATAGCATCAAATCTAAGTTCTAAAACAAACTCCATTCACATTCGTTCGGGCAGAAAAACCCTTTAAAGGCCTCAATTTAAAACTTTTTAACGACGATTTTCTGTCCACCACATTTTTTATAAATGTTTTAATTCTACTTGGACTCTACTGCAGCACATATTAATCAACCTGAATGTTTGCGACACCTGCCACAACATTCAGCTTTGTGAAAACAATGTATTAACATATCGTGTCCAGCAGATGGTGCTATTAACACAAAGATGTTTTATTTTTGCGTTTGGCACTTTTTATCCCAAGTACATGATGTCGCTCATCACGTTCACCAGGACGAAAATGGATTCAGTAATCGAGTAGCCTAAGCTTAAGTCAATAACGTTTCTATTAAATTAAACGTTTTTTTCCTCTTTGAGAAAAAGCTCAACTTCCGAATTATTTCTGGTTCGTATCTTTCTGTTTCTGTTCTACTTCATATGCGGTAAACACGGGGAACTTCCCAGTATATTAACAGTATTAATGAGGATATTTTTACAAAGCTAGTGGTAGCCTGTTTTCGTGTTCTTGTGAACCTGTTTTTAGACCGAAAGCTACAAGCAGCTTACATTAAGCATCAAAGTGCGTATAATTTGTTGTCTACGTGACTTTCTGCCATATTATCTGCAGAGAGATAAACCTCACAGACACGTTTTAGTTAAAGAAAAACTGTATAAGTTTTAAATGAGTTATTACTGTTGGTTGGTCAGTTTAAATATATATTTATATATCTTTAAAAAAGTAAAAAACTTTATTCCTTCTTCTTTTTGTAGAAACACACAGCAGACAGTTGCCTCTCTAACTACTGTACAAAACCCCAAAGGAAATAAAGTGAAGCGAAGACTGTGAGGGGTCCCACGGTGCACCACTAACAGTTTTCACGAGGTCCCAACAGTGTCCGAGTTACACTGCGCGCTCTGCTGACGCAACCACGTCACAGCGGTTCATAGCGATGGCGGACCGCAGTGTCCCCAGACTTGCCCAGGGAGGGACCGAGCAAAGTCACTGAGCCACTTTCACCGGCTCCAGTAACCTGTCGCCCGACCACCTGTTAAAGGGAGGCCACTGTTGTTGTTCTCGTTGTCTCTCCCATGAAATAGTATGCGGGACGGGATCTGCAGGGAGTGCGCAGACCGGGACGAGCCAGAAGTGGAGTGAGCAGGAGCGCAGTGTGCCGCGCTGACGCGCCGCATGTTGAGCCAGCAAGTTGACTGATAAAATAAAAGTCGCGTCGACGGGGAAGGGGACAGCCGCGCTCGGATTTAACAGCGCTTTGAGGAGGACTCTTGTTCCGGCAAAATGAAATTCGCGGAGCATCTTTCGTCCCATATCACTCCAGAGTGGAGGAAACAGTATCTTCAGTATGAGGTAAAGCAGAATTTATGTTTTTTAAAAATGAATTTAAGGTGGGAACGGACGCTGACCAAAACGAACCTGCTTTCATAGAGCTTCAGGAAACTGGAAGAAAAGAGTCGCGATTAACTAAGAGAAAATGTAAAGTGTTTTAAGTTTGATTTATTTTTTCCAGTTTCAGTAAAGCCTGCTCCTGAGGGCAATAAACGACGGGAAAGATAAGGGATGCCTATTGTTTATGGAGGGGAAATTGACTGCGGTTGTTAAGAGCCATGGGGAGCATTCAGCGTTTGTTATTGCTGTTTGTTGATTTTAACACATATGAAAATAAACATAAAAACTCTGTTTGATTAAAAAAACAAAACATTTTTTTCATACTGTGGAAAAAATTAAAGTTATTATTATTTTCTTTATTTTAACAATTATGGAGAGCTTCACACAAAACAAAAAACTGAAGATTGTCTTTGTGTTTATTTTTCACATTTCTTTGCAAAACAACCCAATTTTCAACATTTCTTTTTGTTCGGTCACATCATTTTTTATCATCATGTTAACTGATGGTGCATTGTTAAAAAAATAATAATAAAAGACGCTCTTTGTCCAAAGACCCCCCCCCCCCAAAAAAAAAAAAAAAAAAAAAAATCACCTCCTTAAATTATTAACATTTATTTTCATCACTCTAACTAAAGACAAAGGTTATATCTCTTCCACCAATTGAGTGCAATGTGTTCCAAAAATTTCACATTTCTAACGAGTCAAAAATATAAGAAAGCATATTTTTTTGCAAGACTTTGAGACTAAAATGATGTTTATTATCATTTTTCTCAGTCAACCGGGAATAGCTGTCTGTGAATCAGCCTGCAGGGCTTCGTCTAACCTGTCTGGTTTTGATATCTGTTGATTTAGAGCAACATCTTTGTGTGCACACATGCTTTTTTGTTGTTGAGTGTTGTACACTACTTGAAGAGTATTTTAATTTCACACCCCACTTCTTGCTGGCTCTACAGTGAGAGCTTTAGTGCAGACATGCATTGACAGGACAGACTGCTCACTTCCATTTGACTCTATGAATTATAGACAAAGACCCCGTTCTCTTCACCCTCAGCAGCCCAGACTCAACAGAAGCTCAGTGCGCCGGTTTTATTTTGGTATCCTGCCCTGAATGATGATGTTAAGCTGGTCTGTTGGTACAGCAGACATTTGGATCTCTTGCTCTTGACAACATGATATGCTGTCATTGTTGTGCAATGAAAACATCTTTGGACACTATAATTAAAAGGAAAGAAAAAATTAATAGGCATAGCTGGGAAACCTGGGAAAATTTATTTAAAAATTAAAAAATGGTGATTAGCATGCATGCGAGTGCAGTATGTTGTCTTTGTATGTACAGACTGAAGCACACTGAAGCCCAGGGACAGATGCATGGCCATACCAGCCATTTTACACCTCCAGTATTCAGTGCAGCACTCGCTGACCTGAGATGGATGATATATTTTCTCTGTGATTAGTGTTGGTTTTATGGTTGCTCTTTTCTGGGACATAATCTTGAATTTGACATTTAAGTTGATAATATTAATGCACTTAAGGAAGAGCTATTATTAAAGCCAGCTGAGTTCTATAATATGTCCTTTTTTCTTTATTGTATTCAGTGATCGACTCTTATCGTCTCTGCATGTGATCCAGAAATTAGACATGAGAACTGAAAGGCGAATGACGAATCCTTTAAAACACAGCTGTGATTGATCACTGATGACTGACTCGTGTAGCCGGTAGTTAGTATTTACATTTTTTTAACCATTTAAAATAAACAGTCTTTACAAACATGTTCTCGTCACATATGTAAGCTCCTATTTTTAAATGATGTAGGAGAGTTGCTCTCCTGTGTCTGCACTTCATACTCTTGCTCCGATCTGAATCATATATAGTTTGTTGACCGAGAATGTGTTCGTGTATTTATGTCATCGTGGGAGTCTTCAGTCTTTGTGCGACCTCTGTGACCACACACTGAGTGGGCGGGGTGGGAGAGGACTCACACCTATAGATGACGGACACTTCATTAGAAGAATTGGATTTTCCTCTGAAACGAGTTGGCAGATAGGGCCAAACATGAAGCTAAACTGAACTCGGTCGACTTCAGAGAAGTGAGTCACTTAGATGAAGCAGAAATGAATTTTTTTATTCTGGGAGATGCAAAAGCTTTGATATGCTGCTGTGATGCAACCCAAGCTGCATCACTTCGTGGGCTGTTGTTTTGGTGAAGCCGTCGCACACAGATGCGACTGTTGCATTGTAGTAATGACACGCTGACATCATTCCTGCAGCATCGTTTTCATGTAGAAGCCGCGACACTTCTGCTCATTCTGTCAGTCTCATCCAAACTGACTGTGGTTTGAAGTTATGTTCTTGGCTTTGTGTGCTGGTTGAACTCATTAACCTGCTGCACAGTTTTCACTTTTAAAGAGCGCCCTTTAGTGTGGAAAACTGTGGCGCCCATTTAGATTGGTCAGCCGGTTTCTATGCAGATGAAAAGGATGCAGCAAAGTGGCTGTTCCAGCATATAGAGGCTCTAGTTAGTAACGCACCTCATTCAAATGTGGAAGCATTGACAAGCCAATTGAGTGATTGGGCAATTAGGTGTTTGCTTTATCCTGTAGGACTGCAGTTATAAACCTGTATGCTAAACAGCTGTTTGATATGGAGGTGTGTATGTCCTGCCAACCCCAGATTTATGCCAAACTGCAGCCTGATAAGATTTTTCCCTTTAAATGTGATGCAACATGATGAAATCTTACAACAACAGGTACAATTTAGTGAGTTTTTCAAACGTGAATATATTAGCGCAGGTAAGATGTAGACAGTAAGTAACAATTGTGTTTGGCAGCTGTATTGAGCAGCACAGTTATGAGAACAGATGAAGGACAGTGATTCAGGTGTGTGCGTGTATGTGTGTGGGCGAGAGAACAAGGACACTTTTGCATTTAGCTCAGCAGCCTAATCACTCATGTAAGCTTAGATGAGGAGGAGGAGGAGAGTGCACGCAGAGACTCACATTTACAATTCAAACGAGCAAAGTGTTGCAGAATAACAGGGATGTGTGTGATTTCAGTGACTGTTCAAAGGTCAAGTCTTGCCTTTCTGTAATTAATCTGAGTGATTTAAAGGTCTAAACAAGCGCAGCGAGCTTTGTGTCGTTGTAGCCATTACAGAAACGTAACTGTACCCTGTTCAGTGAAAGTATGATTTATCAGCACTGCGCAACAATTTGAACATTATGTATACAACAGGCATGGCATGGCAACTGCTGAGAGGCCCCATCTCTATACCTCCCTCCTTCCTTGCATCCTCACCTCATCGTTCCTCCCCCACTGGGAGGACATCTGGTCCCCGACCAGACCTGCCCTCTGCTCCCCTCCTCCCCTCCCTTTATCCTCTCCTCCCATGTTCGCTTTACATGCAGGCATCCACTCAGACGCTGAGCTGCAGATTGAAGTGATCCATAGATCCCTTCAGACTAATAATGTACGCTTCGCACTTCCTCAAGCACGATCTCAAGCATCACAGAGCAATGATTTGGCCAAATATTTTGGCTAGTGTCCTCTCAACATGATTCAGCATTTAAAGGATTGAAGTCCACATACAGTATTCACTAACATGGATACTCTGCTATAGAGGTCTAGTTTCAATAGTGACATAAATCTGGTGTGGGCCATGCATCCATCCATGCATCCATGCATGCATCTATCCATCCATCCATCCACGCATGCATCCATCCACCCATGCATCCATCCATCCATGCATCCATCCATCCATCCATGCATCCATGCATCCACGCATGCATCCATCCATGCATCCATCCATCCATCCTCTTCCATCCATGCATGAATCCATTGATCCTCTTCCACTTATCCAGTGCAGGGTCATGGGGGTGGGCGGCTGGAGCCCATCTCAGATGTGAGTATGCCACATCGTCATGTTAATGTTTAGTAATTCTAACTGATGGCCCTGAAAGCTTTGGCTTAGTTATTGTCTACAGGTTTCACCAATGATTACTGCAAATTTATCTCCGTCCCAAGACACCCTGCCCCCCTTTCCCGTCACAGCCATCGCCATGGCAATGCCTCCACCTTAATGAACCCCCCCTCCATCTGAATCTGTACTTCTACTTCCCACCTATCACATGACCATATCAGCTGCTAACTGTTAGTTATTAACTGGACATCAGCGAGCTGTGTGTGAGTCCACAGTTGGTCCCTTTGTGATTTTAATCAGACAAAATGGGGCGAATGCTGCATAAAGAAATGTTTACCTCCAGGATTAGGCTCCAGAGCTGCAGTCTCACTGCATATAATTCACAGAGGAACTTAGTATCAAGTATCAACAGTCCAGGCTTCAGCTAATGCACTGGATTTCTGAGTGGTTTACACACACACACACACACACACACACACACACACACACACACACACACACACACACACACACACACACACACACACACACACACACACACTCAGGAGTCCTCACAGTCCTCTCTGTCTCTTCCATGTTGACCCCAGACAGAGATGATAATGACAGCACATATATTGGCACCTATGTTTTACCTGAAACATGAAATTTGGTGCAAAGCTCAGATTTTACTTCACAATTAATTTAAAGAAAAGTCCAAAATTATAATTTCCTTTTTTCCTCTTATTCTGGATCAGTTTGGTTACAAAGATGTCCTTATTGTGAAAAAAGTTATGAGGAAATGTCCAAACGAGCCAGCATGCAGTCGTCTGTTTCCATTATCTTCACGATCAGTCTCACTGAAAAGAAGCGACCCCGTTTAACCACAGCTGCTATCTCTGCTTTGTATCTGCCAGTTTGTCTCTCAGCTTTTGTCAATCTGCTATTCCTTTAATTATTTATTTCATAAATTGTCACATTATAATATAGTCATAGGGCAATTATGTTTTATGCTACCACTGTCTCTCTATGAATTGCCTCTTTGTTGTGTATGGGGTTTGCTTGATTATCCCAGTATCTGTATAGTCGGGGCTAATTTGCTCCAAATTGGGTCTTGGGCCCAGCTTCTGCCCTCCGGTGGGCTCAATACCTGCAGAAGGGGCCATAGCTTTTAGTGCTATGTGGATCAGGTGCCAGTCAGGAGCAGAGGTCCTGGCATCCAATTCCCAGTTGACAAGTTTGGCCACAGGGACGTGGAATGTCACCTCTCTGGTTGGGAATGAGCCCAAGTTAGTGGGTGAGGCTCAGATATACTGACTAGATCTAGTTAGGCTCACCTAAGAGCACTGCTTTCGTTCTGTAATGAGTCTCTTTGATGGGCTAAAGGGAGATCAATATACGTGCTAGTGAGAATAAGCATCAGTAAGTCTTGTTGAGTGCAGCGAGGGCTTCAGAAAGGGTAAATGTGAAAGGCTACGAATGATTTGAATGGTTTTGTGCAGGTTTTGCATGTTCAGAAGAGAGCATGGTGGTCACAGGACGCACAGACCTCTGTGATAGTGCGTGGGTTTCTTCTGAACCCTTGGATAAAAGGTGCTACCTGTGCTCTGTCCACCGAGTCATTCTTTTGTATTCATCCGTCTTTCAAGAAAACTTTTCCTGGAGCCGGGCTGGACTATGTGAGAGGCAGTGGGCAGGGTGGGGCATACTCATATCCCTTTGGTTCGGGGTTTGTATGTGTTTTTATGTTTTCATGTATAATCACATGATTTCACAGTGCTCAGTGTACCAAACACAATAATGTAGTAACAAGCGGGCGTTTTAAAATGAAGCTTATGCTGTGCAGACTTTGTCTATAATGTTAACAGCTGCCTGGTCTTTACTGTAATTTAGTTAATAGCTCTTGAAGTCCTTTTTAAGGTCCTTCTCTGTATGCAGATGTTTCTAACAATTTTCTGGCACCTTATGGTTTATTCTAATCACCCCATTTATCTACTGTAAACACACCTTTACAACTGATGGGATTTTAGATAATGAGCTAATTCAAGCAATTAGCTGTTTATCATCCCATCTAAATCAAACCACAGTCACTTTGCACATGTGCAGCCCTCTCTGTGAAATCACAGGCTCTGTGAAATTGTGAATGTCTTTTGCTCAAAGCCGCTTTTTGTTTTTGTTGTTTGCAGACACTCATATTTGTTTTCTCTTCTTCCTCATCAGGCATTCAAGGATATGCTATATGCTGCCCAGGACCAAGCTCCATCTATAGAAGGTAAGGAAGCTGCTTATGTGGATAAAGAAATCCAGACACACAGACAGAGGAAAACACACTCCCAGACACACACTTATGTACCCCCTTTTTGGGCATCACCAGAATAACAGCCCTGCTAAAAATAGGTGTAAATCACAGCTAACACGCTGCCACTCACTTCAGTCTGTGACTTAACTTTAAGCTAACCTGCTTAAAGTAATAAACACATGCAAAGAGAAGAGGGCTGAGGAGTAAATGAAGCATTTTTACTGTTTGTTTTATGTTCATGTAATGTAAACAGAGAGCGTTCAAACACCCTAAAAATCCTAAGCAACGATGGTTAACAAGGAAGACCAGAACCGAGAAGGCCAGCGGCACTCAGTGCACCAAATAGCAGGAAGGCTGCCAGCTATAATTACTCTTTGGCCTCAGAGTGTGTGTGTAGTGTGGGAAAGAATGTAAACCATTTGTTTTTATTTTAGACACCAGTTTGTGGCGTAAACAACTTTCTTCAGTTGCAGGGTTTGGGTGTACCTAATGATGTGACATGAAACACTTGTGAGAGCTGTGGTTATTAAACTGTGGGGCGAGCCCCGCTGGTGGATCGCTGAGCCAATTCAGGTGGGACAACGAGGTGAAAAACGTGGAAGGAAAACACAGATTTTCATTTGGGGAACATCCGAGTTTTATGATGCGGCTGAAGTAGATTCAGGGTTTGGGTGCAGCTCGCGCGCTCGGGATAAGACGCAAGCCCGTGTAGGGATTTTTTCTTTTTCAGTGTTTTGCTGTGTTCCTGCTGAGTGGGTTTGGTGTGGATGTGAGTTTGACTATCTGTGAATGACAAAGATGTAACAGGCGCTGAGACTGCAATGATGAGAGCGCTCCATCTCTGTCAGCGTCAGACTCAAAAATCAATCTTTGTTGACTTTATTTTTGACTCATTTCTGGACATTTATTATTTATAATATTAATAAGAATTCTATTTAAAACTACATAAAGTAGTTCCTGTGTTTGTGTGAATATTCTTGAATTTAGTGATATTGCCTGCTTGTTAGCAGTCGAGCTCAGACTCTCCCTTTAAGAGCGTCTCCTCGGCTAAGCCTCGATGTGGATGATGAATTATTTCCTGTCTCAGGTCTGAGCTGTACTCATGGGTCACTGCGCTCTGCCTCTGTCAACTTGACGCAAGATAGGTGAGCATGTCTTATGAAAAGCGACGGGCTCGATCGATCAGTTCAAAATCGTATTCTGCCATCAGTGTGACAGAGTTCCCTGCTCGATCACAGCGATTTGTCTTCTCCTCGCTCATTTTTGCAGCGAGCACGTGCAGAGAAAGGAGTGTGATGTGTGCGAGAGTCAAAGTCTGTAGCAGAGTTGTGTTTGCTGGGAAAGCCAGAGAGCCCATAATGAAAATGGCGGCGGAGACAAATGGCATTATTGAGCCCTGAAAAGCACGCTCTCCTGTGGCCGTTGACTTTTCATAACAGAAACAATATTAGGATGTGTTATGAAATAAAAGCTTATCGTAGCACTTTTTCATCACATCTCCTGTACTGAAAACTTTCAGATGTGATTTAGTTCAGACTGGGGCCTGAAGACATCAGAAGAAATAGACCGACTGGACTTTTATAGCTTTTTGTTTTAATGATTTAATATAAAAGCATTTTAAGGCTGTGGTGGCTTTAACACCAGGACCAGATTTCAGTCTTTCCACGTGCACACGAGGAGCGAGAAGTCAACCCACCATCTGCTTTCTTGCTGTCACGTCCATCATGCCAGCGTCACATGTGTGCAGCACACAGACCAGCTGATAGAGATCGTTTGGTTGCTATCACATAATCAGTGATCAGAATACTGAAAATGAGCCAACTATATTTAGCAAGGCCAAATTATGTATTCGTTGCATTTTTAACATCTGAAATAAAGTCTAAATGTGCATGAAACCCAGATACAATTACACCGCTTATTGTAAGTTAAAGTGTGGTGTCCCGTGCTGATGTAGTGCAAGAAAAGTTCTGTAATTTAACTTTATGTTGTTTATATTGGAAATATTTTAAGATTCTCTTCAGTGGTGCAAAAAATAAGAGACAGTATTTTTAGATTGAAGCTGATGTTGTGCTTCTGGTGACTTGGCTCCATATTTTAAACGCTGATGAAATAGTTTCGGTAAGCTTTGCTACATAGATAACACAGTAATGTTACTCATGAGCACTAGCTGCTACCATAATAATAATAATAGAAGGCTAATATTACTGCCTGGTAGTTGCTACGTGTTAAACTCCTAACATTAACTTGTGTGGGGTTAATATTTATAGTAAGTGTCTCAAACTTGACTGTCGTTGACACCGGAGCTCTACTGACCTCCAGAAAGACTTCATCAGTGTTTCGAGTCTTCAGCTGATACTAATATTTACTGTTGCTTAGTATCTGAGCAGCACATTTGTTGACATTCCTTGTGTAGAGTAGCTAACAATGAATTGCAGTCATTGTAATGTCAAGCCCAACATTAAACCTTCATCATTTTAATGTTGGAGGAGGATTTTCCCTGACAGCAGAAACGTTGCTTTTAATTTGTAGCTTATAACTCATCTATAAAGGCCTAGTTAATTAATAATGTTAAATGTAATTACAGCATATAAACTATTTTTCGATGGAGCCTCATCAGAAAGGATTTGGTTTCCTGATGTGCTTCGTTCTGCTTTTCTCTCGCTGTCTCGCTCCCACCTCAGTCTTTATAAAAAGCAGCTTTTTGGTATTCGGCGGGTGAATCCTCGCCTGAGGGAACCAGTTTACTGGGTTATGACTACTTGCTCACCCGCTCTGCTTTCTCACTAGACGCTGTACCTGATAGAGCTGTGTAACATAGACATTGCACTGAACAGACATTTTGAAGCTTCTGTCACGGCCTTTGCATCACTTATCTGTGACAGCACATGACCAGCAAATACGTGGAGTGCTACAGTTTGATGCAGGATTGCGTAGGCTGTGTCACGTGTGGTTAATTTTATTTATTTATCAAACAGAATTCCCTCACTCAGCACTCCTGCTGCAGAGATCCACCAAAGGAATGTGCCACAGAATAATGCACTTTCATTTTCACTCGGTTATCGTTCAGTTCAGCAGGACGGATGTACACTAATTAAAGGATCTTGTTGCAAAATGGCATGCACCAACACATGCGCATTAATGCGTCTCTGATACCGTGACCCTTCACCCCTCGTTAGGGCCTTTGTTCTCGTTCCTTTCATCTCTCATTGGTCCTGGAATAATTGTAATTAAAACAAGTCTGCTCCTGTACGGGGAGACAGAAAAGGGGAACAGCTGGCTGGCTCTCTGGTGCTCCCTGTTCCAGCCATCGCAGTGAGTCGTGCCACGATCTAATTCAATTAGGCTGCTGGTTCTTACAGAGATCTGAGAACAATGGGCCCAGATACTAAACACACAGCTTTATTTCTGCATCATCATCATCATATTCCTGGCCATGATCACATGCCACGGTTGCCTGTAATTTATAACGTGTTACGTTTTCTGCTCCTTACAGTCATTCACTTGTGTTTCATTCACTCACTCATTCATTCACTTACTCCTCCTTTGTGTCCTTCCTCCTGCACTCTCTTAATGGGCAGTCTATTAGTGTGATGGTATCTGTGCAGGGCTCGACTGCAGGGGGGGCTGGATAAACACTGAGAATCTGGCGGGCACCCTTTTACCATCACGAGCACACGTGGGGTCTGATAAAAGGAATGATGTTGCACATTATTGACTTCATAACTCAGCAGTTTTTTCCTGAACTACAATTTCTGAATGAACAAATGAGACCAAAGACAAGTCAGCTAATTGTTTCTTGTGTTGCACTGCATCCAAAACCATCAACCGCCTTCTGCACTTAAGGTTTCACTTCAGATTTGTTGCTCCGCTGTGATATTCAAACTTCAGGACTTTCCACGTTTTATCCAATGAAATAAAGAGCGTCGTGTCGCGGCCTTGTGAAACGGCCTGCACTGTGTCTTTGTGGTGAAATGAACTGCTTTACCTTTATAATGAAAAAAGACACCTTTTTGTTACTTCTAGCCTGCTGTGCTGAAAGGTAGGGCTGCTCGATTATGGCAAAAATGATAATCACGATTATTTTCACTGAAATTGAGATCTCGATTATTTGATGATATTTATTTAACAATAACAGTGTGTTGAATAATGACTTTAAAGATTGTCAAAAAATAATATAAAATAGTGCAAATACTGATAACAGTGCAAATGTTTGCAATATAAGAAACAAATGAAAAATGTAAACATCTGTGTTTAGTGAGCTTTGCAGTGTTGCTCTGTGGTGCAGCTACGACACCGTAGCAAAGTTTACACACTGTGTCTACTTGGTGCACGTCTGACTCCGCCAACCCATAATGTTTCCACACCACTGAAGCTTTTTTACCTCTCTTTTCAACCAACAGCAGTCACTCTCCTCTCCAAATAACTTCTGCTGAGCTTTCCGAGCTTCCCTCGGGTCCTCTTAATCAGCGGTCCCCAACCCCCGGGCCTCGGACCGGTACCGGTCCGTGAGTCGTTTGGTACCGGTCCGTGAGAGTTGAGGCTCAGGTGTGAAATGTGTAGTTTTCAGGGTTTTTATCAGTGTTCAGCGTTATTTTGTTATCGTTTTTATCATTTACTCTGTTTTCCTGGGTCTTTTCACGTGTGTTATGAATAAATCTTCTTTTTTTCGGTACCGGTACTAGTTTTATTTTGTTGTATTTATCCGCGACACCTTAAAGGCCGGTCCGTGAAAATATTGTCGGGCATAAACCGGTCCGTGGCACAAAAAAGGTTGGAGACTGCTGCTCTTAATTGTTGTGTTCGAAATGCAGAGAGGTGCGCTCGATTTGCCACACGGAGCAGCGCGAGAGTAAAGCACGAGGGAGGGGCTAATAATGGGCTCAGTCATTTTTAATGATCGTTGAAAGCCCAGATCGTAATCGTGATTAAAATTCGATTAATCGAGCAGCCCTACTGAAAGGCGCTTATTTCTGCTGAAATTACCTTTAATTAAACATCCCTAACATACCACGAGTGAACACTAAAACTTATGATATTCAAATGATAGTCAGTCGTCGATCGCTGATGAGGAAATGTGATGCTTCTGCAGCCATGGCTCGTTCAGTCCACAGCTGAAAGGAAGACAGTCAGAGGTTCTTTATGATGACTCTCTTGCTGAGATGCTATCATGCTGCTTGTCATTTCCTCAAAGAGCTGTATGAAACTACTCTCAGACCTCATTTCATACTTTCATAGCTTCGCTGCAAAGACAAAGACTAAGATGTAACAGAACATAAACTACACAACACCACAGATACAGATATATGAATCGCGTTTAATCGTCACTCATTAGCTCTTATTCTCCGAGCCCTGATACCTCTGCCACAGCGTCACAGCTTCCCTCTCACCTCTCCAGTGTGTCAGTCTGTTGTTGCCATGCTTCCCTTGGATGATCATTTTCTTCATTTCTTTTTAGTTTCATACACTGATGAAAACATGGGGCAGGACACCAACTCTTCACATCTGTCAGCCGCCTCATGGCTCCAACACTTTCTAATCATCACTTTTGTGTAGTTGTTGGTGTTTCGTGCTTCATCTGTGTAATAAAGCAGCTCCACTAATCACAGCTACATCTCCACTATACCTTTGTTGCCTAAGCTGTTTGCTTGCGCGCCATTTTGCCTGCTGTTGTCGATGACCATGATGAGAGGTTAGCTGCTAGCCTGCGCTGATTGTTATTCTGCTTGCGTATGCGATGGAGCAGCAGCTGTTATTGCTGTTGTTGTTCCCCGCTCAAGTCTTTTCTCGCCCCTGCGTCGAATGCGTCTAATTTGTGCAATTTTCTCGCCTTAGCACGTAGTTGTAACTTTTGTTTCCGAACATGTTTCTGTGCTTTAAAAATGATGTTTTGCCTTTTGTTCTTTTCCCCTCAGCAGTGGTGCGTTACTTTTGCAAGACACTGGACCAAAACCTGACCCACTTTGGTCCAGTTTGTCATGCAAATCCTTTTTGTGATTTAACTGTAAAATATGAAAGTAATAATACGGCCCAGCACTAAAGTTCTCGCCTGTCTCAACCAGCGTTAGTCTGGGATTACACGAGGAGTCTGTGACGCACCCACTCACACGGCATGTTTGGCAAGTACCTTAGTATCTTTGAAAGAGCACCATTTTTTTTTTTTTTTTTGAGCACGTAACGATAGTTGATCAGTAGTTTTAAAAACAACAACACTGCAACTCAAGGATGCATGCCCAAAAGACATAACAGACAATACTGTGCCTTGTGAAAAAGGCAAAACAGGTGCTGGCAGGACAGCGGGAGGTGATAGAAGCAGTCGAAAGGAAGAGACCCAGATGGACATGCAGACAGACAGGTAGACGGGCAGAAGGGTTCATCAGGACAGTGGTCGCCCAGCCAGGGTCTCCCACCCACCTGCATTATTGATGGGCTCTTTGACAAGCTGCTGCTTGTGCTCGCTTCCAAGCACTAATTGCTGGCTTTTTGTGGGGGTTGGGGTTTTATTTATTTATTTAGGTCCTTAATCTGGGCGCCACCTGAGCAGATATGTGAAGTCAAATAAAAGTAAATGGGGCAACGCTGAGATATGCAACTGTGAATAAACTGAACAAACCTTGGGAGATCTTTTACATCTGCGGTGCAGACAGATTTTACTGCCTGCAACGTGTCGATGTCGGTCCTCCTGCTACATCCAATTGGAATTTATAGGAAATGAGCCATGCAGACTTTTTCGTGGCTGTTAGTCCACATACAGTACGCTACATGGTTATCAAGATGTTTCGAGCAGTTGTTCGAGCACCCATGCAAGGTTTGGCTTCCATGGGTGTTCAAACCATCACTGAACTTACAAAGCAATGAAATGTGGACATAGCAGTGAATTCATAGATTGGTCCTTTGATGGGGTTTCTGAGGGTATTAGAGGGGAGGAAGGAGGAGGATCAGGGTCAATATAAAGCTGGGATTGCTGTACCAAGGTCAGGGACCAATCGAACTGAGACAAAGAATGATTAAAAAACTGAATGACTGAATGAAGAAAGGGATAAGAAAGGATGATCAGCGCTCCACATTCATGTTTGCTGTCATTATTACGAAACAATAATGAAAATTAAAGATTTAGGAAATTACAATATAGATCGGGATTGTCGGTGACCAGACTGGAAGAGTATAATATTGAGAAATCGTGTGCGAGAGAGATCCTTCAGGCAGCAGACAGACAAACAGACTGAGTGGGAGGTCCCTGGGCTCATCTCCAATGCATGTTGCCCTGCATTAGCACTATAGCCTTCCCACAAGATAAAGACAGCGAGAGAAAGAGAAGCATGGTGGATGAAAGTCTCCTATCCATCCATCCATTATTCATCAGTGAATTAGATCTCGCCTGAATAAAGTGGAGGCGAAGAGGAGAAGAAAAGGTATGGGCTGATTTAGAGGACCAAGTGTTGTGATGTTCGAAAAGGGTGAGGAGTTCAGAGGCAGCAACTCCAGCTGAGATAGTATTTTTAGATTTTGGGTGTTTGAGGGGAGTCTGGGAGGTTTTTTCAAATGGTGCAGAGGCAGTGTGCCGGAGAAAAACTGGCAAAGAAAGGCAGAAATAGCAGGAAGAGGATTGCAGTAGGAAAAATGCACGTTTTGGGGAGGGGATTGATCAGGGACAGGGGTGAAGGAGAGGTGAGCAGCACTCAGAGGAGACAAGGTCATCCTGGAAGCCCTCTCGCCTCTTAAATGCAGTTAGGAGGGCTTCTACTAATCCCTATAATGGCTTCATCCAGCATACATATCTATCCTCATATGAACATGATGTGAACCTTTCAGAAACACCAACCTGGACACTAAACACACGAATGAGATGCCGCTTCTTTTCCCAAATGAGAATCATGTAAAGGTTAAATAAGCATAACGCATCCATCATATGATTTGGCTGCTTGCCATGTGAACAACTGCACATCACATACAACGAGCTGCAAGAGCGATCGCAACAATCTCAAGCATGGGAAGCATGTCATTGTAATGAGATCTGTCTCTCTTGATTAGAAAAGATCCTCGACGTCTCAGGGGTTCACTGTATCTGTGTGGCATTAGCAGGGGCTTCCACGCTATAATCTGACCTTTGTTATGAGGCGAGTTATTTTTTAAATCAGTGATGAAATGCTTAATTGACAGCTTTGGCTGGCAGCCAGCAGATCAGCCAGGCTTTGCTGAGCGTAGCAAATCAGGAATGGCTGACTGCGTATCATTTATCTAGCCCAGATTCACACAAATGTTTTAAAACGATTAAAAGGAATCATTTTTTTAATCAATTGCATTGCTTGGCAGAATTTCTCGATTTCAATTTGCATATTTGCACGCCCAAATAGCATCTGTCCTGCATTCAACGATAGAAATGTAACAAGAACACAAAGCTGGCTGCTGGTGACGGATAGAAGAATAGAGACGCGCGACCTTGTGTTTGCTGTGTGCCTTGATGTTTTTATCTTCTCAGGCCGTCTCTGCTGCACTCACATACAACTGTTTGCAGAGAGTTTCACACTTGTGCACATTTGCATGCAGAGATGCGCGCACACACACACACACACACACACACACACGGAGCTGCATGCTACAAGCATGTGGGTGTGATTGTGAGCTATAGGTGATGACAGCAGGGCCATATGCTGCTATATTTCTGTGTTTTAGTCCTTAATTAGAATACAGCCAATCAAATCATTACACAGTGTCCACTCTAATCTGCTTTTATTTATTTATAATTTTATGAATACATTTGCCCACATGTGAGGTTTTTTCTTTTCTTTTCCCTCTGTGATAGATTTTGCAAACATGCTCCGTCTCAGTTTATTAAGTTTTTATTTCAACAGTTGCTTAAACCGGGTTTGTGTGGTTTCTAAATCACAGCAGTAATTTGACATCGTGGGCCACGTCCAGCCCACTTTGATCTTAAGTGGCCTGGACCAGTGAAACTACGAGTTTAATAGGTATTTAATTTGATATTTCATTGTCCAGACTTACGTAATATAAATTATCTATATTATATAATTTTTGTCAATTCACAGAAAATATCCCTTTTTTTTTAAAATTGTGAATCAGTATAAACAAAAACAAAAGCTCAGATGTTTCTGTGGCAGATGCTGAAAAAACTGGCCTCATTACATCTGTTACTTAATTATTTTGGTGTACGCTACAGATTTCCATGGCAGAGCTTTTTATTAACAGGGAAAAGCATCTTTTCAGGGACAATTCTTGTTTGACACCCGCACTCTTTTAATTTAGCTTTTCGATTTGGCTTTTAAATAATTTTTCTCCAGAGGTATAGAGGTTTATAGAGGTTTTAGTGGGCATTTTAGTGGTACTACAACCAGCTTGATGGGAGGTGTGGGTGGGTTCGTACAGTATGTGGGCCTTGCAGAGGACGCAGTGTCCTTTACTAGACGAGTATATTGCATCGTTTCTCTGGAGAGATAACTGGAACCTGGCACAGATTGGCTTAGAGCACAAATTCACGATGATGTTATACCGGTCAGTCTCCTTTTCTTAGCTCTTACTGCGATGACTTTTGGCTGATTGTCAGTACATTTACTAACCCGAAACCTGGAAACGGAGACACCAATTTGAAAACTAGATCATAATGGAAAAGTGTGAAGAGTGAGGAAAGGATTCTGTGCAAAGTCAGTCCTTGAATTATGAAGTAGACTCTTATTGCTTCCATGGGAATTAACGGGGTAGGTGTTAAAATGCTCACCTGTCACATGTAGTGGGGTGGGACGCCTGTTTTGGAACCACAGGACCGGGGCACCTTTCAGTCAATGACTAGACCATGAACTCCTCTGCATACCAAAGTATTTTAGGTTCATTTGTCCAACAGCTACAGCTTGTCCCAAACTGGGTCACGCAGCAGGACAGCGACAACAGAATGGATGAAAAAGAAAAGAATCAACGTGGAGTTAAAGTCCAGACCCGACTGAAACGTTACAGCGGGACCTGAGCTGTGCATGAACCAGTTTCCATGAATCTCAATGTACTGAAGCAACATTGTAAGAGATATAAGAGGCCAATAAAGTCATACACATATTTATTTTGTTCCCGGGAATCCATACAGCCCCATAGAAATGTTCTTTTTCACGTCACTGTAAACAGAAACTGGCCCCGTGGGCGTCAGCACACCTGCGCATGATTGCATTTTTGTGTATAGGTTACAAAGGCGGCATAGATGTACTTCCTGTGGTCCTGATAGATTTATTTTCGGGCTTCCCACGGGAAGAGCGACATACAGAAGGAAGTGGTGGCCACAATTGAATGACAGATAAAAAGAGTGAAAAAAGAAAGGGAGGTGACATTGGTGGTAATTGGAGGAAAGGAAGCTAAAGCCTCGGGGAGCCTCGTCTCCCAAACGTTACAATTACTCCAATGAAAGATGTGTGAAAATAAAAGAACTGGAGGCAGAAAAGACACGAGAGCTCAAACTCTTTCATTTGCTCGTTCAGTGACTTTGGATTTGCTTCACATTTTAACTACGTCCCAAAAATGGCAGCAATAACTCGCAATTTAAGTTGAATACATTTTAGGTCATTTCAGAGGGCAACAAATATTTCTCCAGATATAATTTATCTCCTTATTTACACTATATCCTCTTATAATCTGGAGACAACAGGAGAGAGATCAATAATTCACAGCTATTGTTCCCTCCTGGACAGCCCGTTTTTATATTAAATGTTGAATTATTAACTCTGTGAGAGATTGGAAATGTGGTGAATCTTTCCCCTGATGCCTGTGTGTCTTCAAAAACTGCGCTGTCCCTCACTGGCAGACACAAGGGCACCAGAGCAACTTCAAGCATCAGAACTGAATTAGCACAAAAGTGCTTCAGACATTTAGGGTATGTTAGAGAGAGACGGAGAGAGTAGACAATGCAAAGCAGCCGTACTGTGTGCACACTCTCATGTGCTCATTCACTGTCTCAGGGTTGTTGATGTTCACCGTCCCTGCTACCACTGGCCTGAGGCAATATGCATATTTCATATCCTCTTCAACGTGTGATGTCATTCATGCCTCGTGTCAATATTATCCAGCGCGTAAGGTTGACCGACTGTGAGGGTCGTGGCCTGTCTGCGTGTCACATTTCTGACTACACGTCTCAGTGTTGCACCGTGATGGTGTTCGATTTGAAAAAGTGTCCTCTTGACTTCTAACCAGCTGTAAAAGGAAGACGCGCCCGAATGCCGTTCAGTAGAAACAACAGTTTGTGTCTGTTTTGCATTTCATCCTCAGGCAAACTGCAAACTGGCTTCTCTTCCTGACAAGTGCCATCTGATAATTAGGTCTCATAATCACCCTATTAGTATGCAGCTCAATTGAGCAGAGAGCAGCTTATTGTTCCCCTGGCATGTGCAGTAGCCATTTGTAAGAGGATTATTGTAGATTTCATGTTGGGGTTTTTATGAGACTGAATCACATGTGTAATGAGTTAAACTGTTGCATAGCTATTCTCAGAAGTACTTGTTTTGTTTTTTAAATTGCAGCCAACATGTCGCGCAGCAGAACTCCATCATTGTGACACATCTTCTGTCATGATTCCAGTTAAAGCATGAAGACACTGGGGCGGAGGGAGAGCCACTGTTTCAGCTTCGGTTTCATTGCAGCGTTGCACATAAAGCCATGTTGAACTTTCTCCATCACAGTTACCATGACGCCAAAGAAAGAGGCCAGAGTAATTCAGGCCTTTTTTGTTCCTGTGACATTCAGGACCCAAACACAATAAACCTCGAACAAGCAGAACTAAGGGTGCGAGCATTCTCTTGAATTATAATGTTTTCTTCTGGAAGCATTCTGATACTCGTTAACAGCACAAACACATACAGAGGTACCAAAACGGGCATAGGGTGGCAGCAAGAAGGTCCTGAGTCCAATCTGTTCAATTCAGGGATCTGTGTGGAGTTTGCATCTTCTCTCTGTGTTTGTGTGGCTTCCTCCCACTGTTCAAAGACCGTTAGTGGGGACAGGTTAGCTGGATACTCTAAATGGACCATAGATGGGAATGGTTGTCTGTGTCTATGTGTTAGCCCTGCGACAGATTGGTATATCCTGGCTCTCACCCTAAGACAGCTGGGATAGCCTGATAAGGTTGGAAGGAAAACAGGCATAGGCGATGAGGATGAGATAGATGACCCTAGTAAGGCTTTAACGGGATTTGAGTGTAGTGTTTGTGTTCGTTTTCTTTAATAGTTGCTTCGAATACGCTTAGTCTTTTTGTGTCTTTGTCGCTGATTTCCAGCAGTGGACTATTTGAGTAGCTTTGCAGGATTTATTGAGCCTTTGTGCAGCCCCTCAATGTGTCCTAAAGTAAGACTTTTGTCTCACTCACTCCTCCCTTTGTGCTGATTAGCTGCCCCTTTTAAACCGGTTTGAACAGCAGGTGGGTGGAGACAGTGGCGATGACCACATTATGAATATCTGCTCCCACTGACATCATACAGATCCAAGAGTAGAAAAAAACTGTGTAAAGCCATGCACGGAGCACTCTGGGGTTTTGCAGTCACATGACTTTACCACGTGACAAAATAGATTACTCGTTAGATTACTAGTAATCCTTAGATTACTCCAAATGGATATAATATCCAGAAACGATCATTTTGACATTTAAATGGTCTACGACAATGCTTTCTGTTCATGTACTGTAGGCATGCTGATTAGCATGTTGTTGCTTTAATACCTCCAGTCTGTTGAATTTAATGTGATGACTTCATTTGATGATGATTTTCATTTTCAGCTGTTGTTGCTCCTCAGCCTGAAAGGCTTAGTGTTGTTACCCCGCCAGCGAGGGGGGCAGGTGTCAGGTGACGTGGAAATCCAATTTTGTGAACATGATAACTTGAGAACGAGGCAACGCAGGATTTTCACGTTGGTAAATGGACTGATTCTTATATAGCGCTTTTCTACTCTATACAACATGCCTCATTCACCCAATCACACCCATTCTCACAAGCACTTTATCTACACTTAGTGCTTTCTAACGACATTCATACACCGATGGATGCATCGGAGAGCAATTTGGGATTAGTATCATGCAGACTGGAGGAGCCAGGGATCAAACCACCGAACTTCCGATCAGTAGGTGACCTGCTCTACCTCCTCACCCATAGGTGTCTGCTAAGGTTAAGGTCAGAAGTCAAGTTTACAGGAAATCTTGTGAACGCAGTAGCTTGAGCGGGAGGTCCCTTTAAAAACCACGACACAGGTGTATTTTCTGAGGAAGGATATCATACAGGAAATATATCATTCAATTTTTTTTAAATTTCGAGCTTTTTCACAGTTTGCTTTTAGGGAATTTTCATCTTATAAAACTCTTCTGCTGTCAGATTGCTGTAACCGTGCAGATATTCAGACCGCGGCACGATGACAGAATGATATGATTGATGGAAGTGTTAAAGATGTTCCACAATTGTTGAGTGTGGAGCATCTTTTAACCTGGTGAAATATGACCTGGTGAGTTCCCGAACTTGTACTTCCAGGGGATTTGTGCCACCTGAAGCTTCTACCAACAGGATGCTCAGGCATGGTGCTGGTGGCTGCCACTGTCTTTAATCTCTGGTCATCTATAATTTAAATATGCACTGTGTGGATCAACTTGACATTTTCACCTAGACAAAATTTTTTTGTTGTTGTTCGTTTAAAAAATTCAGCATAGTAAAAATGCTAAAATACAACAGATTTCTATGATGGTTCTGAATTTTCTGCCTTGGTTAAACTTACATCCAGACTGTTTATGGTTCATCAGCTCGTGCCGATCTCAGGTTAACAAATATCAGCCAGATGCTGTTTGCTGCAGGGCTCAATCAGTAAGACACACACACACACACACACACACACACACACACACACACACACACACACACACACACACACACACACAGTGAGAGAAACCTTAGACTCTGATTTGGTGTTCTGTTTGTACTGAGGCCACATGAAGGGGATGGAGTTCAGAGGCTCTGTGTTTGCTGGTGGTTGACAGTCACTCTCTGTCTCTCCTCTGCTCGCTGCTCTTTAAACTCTGCTGCTCAAATGCACACAGACCCCCTTGCACGCCACAAATACTTCTCAAAACGTTCACCCTTCAGTTCAGCTCACAAACACCCCTGTGTACCATATGATCCCCCCCCCCCCCCCCCCGACCCCAATGTCTCCTAAAACAGCACAATCAGCATGCACATGTTTGCATGTCTGTTCTTGTGAGTAATCTCACTTTCAGATTATAAACTAATATAACTGCGACTGTCATCATCTGTCAAGAGGGATGGGAATTTCAGATGCACACAGGTAAGGAAAAGTGAAGCATTAGGAGCCCCGACTCTGAGCTGTTCTCACTTCAAAATGTCCCGTTTTAAAGAAGGAAGATAAAAAAAAAGACCTGAACTTTAAAAAAAAATAAAAATAAAACATCGAGGCAAAAACTCGGCCAGATGTTGGCAGATGTTATCTGCAAGTGACAATGCCTCTACATTGAGAAATGTTTTTGGTGTGTAAAAGTGACCAATTTCTGCAACACGTCATGTGTGTATATAAAGCTTAACAGAGTGTGTCCAACTGTACACAAAGAGTTTGTGTATTTTCTGATGATTGTTGAGATTTTCAAACATTAACCTTAATAAATACCTGCCACTAGGGAAAAAAAAAGGTCACTCAGTTTATGCCTGCTCATCTTTGTTGACATCTGCAGCATGAACATCCATCCATCCACCTTCCTCCACGTATCCAATTCAGGGTTGCTGAGGGGGCGGAGCCTACCCCAGCTGCCATAGGACAAGAGGCCCGGCAGGGGCGCCACTCTGTCACAAGACTAACACAGAGAGATACACGACCATTTACCTTCACAGCTACGGCTAATTTAGAACCACCGATTAATCTAACCCCACTCACTGTCTTTGGACTGTGGGAGGAAGCCCGAGTACCTGGAGAGAAGCCACACAGACATGGGGAGAACATACAAACTCCAGCGAGGGGTAAAAAAGTGTGTGCAGGCGCATGAAAAATTGACAGGATTTTGTATGAAACTGCAGGAACTTTAATCTCTGCTTTTAAGCCGTTTGTGTATCTCGAGGTGTGAATTTGATCTCTTGCTGTTCTAACGTGATGACCTTGCATGTCTGCACTGATGCAAACGTCACATGTCTGCCTGTCTAACATCAACAATATAAACCCATCGTGCACTTCAGTCTGTATCTGGCTCAGATAAAAAATGAATTTCAGTGGCCAAGGTCGAGCGACTGAGTCACCTCCGACGGGGATATTTTCTCAACCTCCTGACTCTTTTCTGATTTTGTAATGTTTTGCTCATTTTATTTTGTGAACATCACAAAGACAACATTATCAAATAGACTCTGTACATAAATTTCCGCTTTCTGGAAAATCCAACTTGTTGTTTACGAAAGTAGACGATCCCCCGGCGAGGCTGCATCTCCGACATCGGCACATTGATTTTTATTTATAGATTTAATTTCAACCGAGATCAGGCATAAAGAAAACAGTCGTTTGGTTGTATTTTAATAGAAATCCACAAATAGTACATTAAGCGGGAGAAAATGAAGTTCCACCTTCTCTTTTACAGACACATTGGTGACAGATGTGGTGTTTTGTATTGTTTTAATGTAGGTGAACGAAAATAAAAACAGGGTCCTTCCTGTGCATGTAAATCATGTTAATGATACAACACTGAAGCACCCCAAGGTCAGCGCGCTCCTAATCAGATTGAGTCAGGAAATTGCTCCTAATTTAATAACATTAAGTGTTGGATTCCTTCCTCCCTGCCAGGATGGCAAAGGTGGAATGAGCAGGACGATCGCTCATTCATAAGTTAGAGTTACAGGACTGCCAGGAGAAAATGGAAACAGATTTTTCCAGTGGGAAAGCTGACCTCCAGAACTGCATCAGATTAGGGGTACTGTCAAGTCCAGTTTTTATCATCTAAGGCGCTTGGCAAAGATAAGACCTATTTTATCCAGGCCGCATCTTGAAACGGTAATCCATGCTTTTATTTCATGTCGTTTAGATTACTGTAATGCACTATATTGTGGAGTTAGTCAGCATCTTCTCTCTCATCTGCAGCTGGTCCAAAATTCTGCTGCACGACTTTTAACCAGAACTCGTAAGAGAGAGCACATAACTCCCGTCCTGGCTTCACTCCATTGGCTGCCTGTATATCTTAGAGTTCATTTTAAAATTCTCATGTTTGTGTTTAAATGTTTAAATGGTCTTGCCCCAACTTACCTCTCTGAGCTTCTGCATCCTTACTCACCCCCCAGGTCTCTCAGGTCAGCTGACAAGCTGCTCCTGGAGGTACCCAGGTCCAAGAGAAAGCTCAGAGGGGACAGGGCCTTCTCTATTGCTGCTCCTAATCTGTGGAACAATCTTTCCCAGCACATTAGAGAGGCCCCTCACTGTCCACTTTTAAAACGCGTCTTAAAACCCATTTTTACTCTTTGGCTTATGACACAGTCTGACCCTGATTTTATTGTTTTAAATGTGGGTTGTTGTTTTTTTTGTTTGTTTTTTTATATATATATTTTACTTATCTTATATTATTATTACAATTTTTTTATTTTTTTAACATGCTCAATGTATCATGTTTGGCATGTCAAGTGTACAGCACTTTGTGTTCAGCTGGTGGCTGATCTGAAAGCGCTATATAAATAAATTGCTTGCTTGCATCATCATGATCAGGCTGAGTAGACAAACTGGTAATAATGACAACTGTACAGTGTGCTACATGAGTGAACAGGCTGCACTCACATTTATGTGGGTTTGCATTGCTCTGGTAAGACATGTTAGACTTGTAATCTGTTTTTCATACTCACTTTTCTCCTTTGTTGTGCCGTATTTTGATTCCGTGTTTCATCTTTAATCTCCAAGACTCTTTGAAGCCCAAACACTTTTACTTTCTCTCCTTTTGTGGTTGCTTTTTCCCCTCTTCATGCTTCCCTCTCGCTTTTTATTCCCTCTGTGATCCACCTGATCCTCTCTCTGCCTTCGCCTATTTACCTTCTCCTCTTTTTGACCCGGGGTTAACCTGAAGTATCAGTGTGACTTTTGACATAATACTGGACTGTGCGGCTCTGGAGCTGACACTGCTGCCAGCTCCAGAGCCGCTGCCTGACTAAGGATTTTTCAGGAACGGTGCACAACATGTTCCTGTTCTCAGAGGGGAAAATGCCTTGTTTCATGCTTGCTAATCTGCGAGCTTCCATGTTACCGACATAAATGTGTGTGTGTGTGTGTGTTGGTGTGCTTTTCTAAATGTTTTTCTCCTAACATTTCAGTTCTCAAAGTGAAGCCGTTTAGTGTGAGCCTTATCGAGAGGCTGCAGCTGGTGTTGTGAGAATGCCACGGCAGTCCACACACACACACACACACACACACACACACACACACACACACACACACACCTTGGCTCACTGTCCTTGAGCTGACTAGGCATACAGCCCTAAACAAGTATGAATAATAGCATGTTGTTATATTTACCTGCAACATGATAGACCTGCGAGACTCTTTTCAGAATAAAAGACTGCACATTTAGTCCACTAATTAAGTTGCAGACGGATAAAAGAGTATACTGTGAACACAGTATCCGTACAATTTCCCCACTAATCACGTCAGTTTGAGTTTGTCCTTCTTGCATATATGTATATATGTGTTCCAGGCAGAACTGACAATAGATCAAGCGCAGCAGAACGTTCAGATCAATAGTGTTTATGCAGGACTTTACACGGGTGCACCGCTGCCATTACTGTCGCTGCCTATTTCTGATGCTGCCTCTGAAATTGAGAAGAGCCGCGGTATGCTGCAAAACAAATAGCATGCAAAGGGAACATACTGCACAGCTCTGAGGATATGTAACGGCCCGTCACATTTAGTCTTATGGGCGATGATGAATTTAAATCTACAGCAGCATCCTTGCTGTTTGTGTGCTGGCTATAACGTTACCTCTCTGCACCCTCTGTTACTGAATTTCATCCACCTCTACAGAGCCGGCCTGTTTCTGCCATGGTTACAGTGCTGGAGCCTGAGCTCTTGTTCTGTTAGATTAATGGCTTCAGTTTGGACTATTGACACAACACTTATCTTGTTTTTATGAGTCCAGTGGCTTCTATCTATAAACCCGAGGCACATGTGTGCAGCCGCACTCACACACGAACACACTCCACACACACACACGCCTACAGCGGTGTACGGCGTTGACTCTATAACTCAGTTGATGTTTCCTGTCTGACCCAAATGGCTTTAAGCTCAAGATTAAGAGAATTGCTGAGCTGGCGTTTTACACAGTTCACCCGCCCAACTTATCTAGCTCCCCGTGACCTCACTGCACGTTTCTTTGGTTGTAATTCTTTACAAATCTAATAGGATGAAACCATGAAGTAATCAGGTAAATCTAAAATATGTTTTTCTGGTTTCATCAGATCTTTGCATCATGCAGAAGTGTTTATTGTGAGTCCAGACAGAGGGATGTCACCTCGAGCTGGTCATTTGAGTCCGTCTCTGTGGTCGCTCCTGGACTGTGTACGTGTCCACTTTTGCAAATGATTTAAAAACACTACATGTTAGCTGCTAAACGTTTGCAAGCTGTTGTCTCAGCTACATTTTTTAGTTGCATCTCATCTCAGGTCACACCTGTTCTTGGAGACAGAGGCAGGAGCTGTTAAGGTGAATCCGTTTGGCTTCCGTTTCCAGTTGCACCACCGCTTTACTGTAAACTAAACTTTGTTTTATAAACTTCGTTTTTAGTGTTATGTGGTGGTAGTGTGGTTCAAGGCGCAACACCAGACGGGAAAGCAGCACACCTAGCGTGTGGCGACTATAATGCTCTCTCCCTGATGGTAGTGACAGGCCTAGGTGAGTGGCTGCTTGGCAGTGGACATCTGAGACCAGTGGAAGAAGCTGGGCTTGTCTGCAAAGTGTCACAGCTGCTTTTAGTGTAAATAAAGTGCAGTGTGTTATCCGCCATCAATAAGGAGAACCGACTGGTAGAGTAAAGCAACACTGTACAAGTTCTCAGAGCGTGGCTGTAGAACTGAAAACCTCGATGAACAATCCTTTCAAATACCAGAATTAAACATATGTAGAGAAAGACGGCAGCTTGTTGATCACAGTTACACAGAAGGTACGCCTACCTCTGTGTTTTGGCGCCGTTTGTATTGTTATGCAGCATCACAGCAGATCAGAGAGAAAGCCAATGAGACTGAGCAGACGAAGCGTCCCTGTAGGCTCCGCTTCCTCTGTACCTGCAAGATCAAACAAAGAGGGAGAACCAGACATCACAGAAACCGTCAGCCACGTTTAGCTTAACAGATTGCTTTGCCCGAACTTGCGTCTGTCAGAGTGAGTTAGCTGATGGCGTGTGCGAGAGAGGCGAGGACGGGAATCTGTGAGATAAATGCTATTTCACCTACACCACATGAAAACATCGTCAGGCTTTGCAGAGGTGCTTCTGTCAGCAGGTGTGCTGACATACACCGAATCTGACCTGCGCCCTTCCTCAATAACAAACCGTCTAAGAGAGTTGTGTTTTGTTTTTTGTCATCTCCCGTGCGGGTTTGTGATCGTCAGAGCTCCACCAACCCGAGTGGAAATCTCATTGTGTTATATATGTGAATATATTCTGTCGCGTCAGCGTTGAGACCACACTCTGTAACAGTGAGTTCGCTTTGAAAGCTTTCTGGATACTGAAGCAGAAATAACTGAACTGCAGAGAAGCTGTGTGTGTTTTTAATGGAGTTTGTACTGGTGGCTCGTAAAAACAAACGCACAGATTAGCGGTCAGAATGATTGGCGCAGAGCTATAACTGCAGTATTCATTTCTATTAATATAATCTTCGACAGCCCCTCAGTTCGTCTGGATTGATGCAGTGTGCTGGTTGTGTTGTAAACTCCTAGACCTGCCTATACATTTGGGCTATACTGAGCAGGTTGGCCATGATAATGGCTCTTTCACAGCAGCCGCTTGACATCAGTCATGATTGGCTAAGGTGGAAATTGATGCTTGTGATTGGTTGATGGTGGTTAGATACAGACTGCTGATGCTTGCCGCCCAGTTGCCTGGATACAGCCATCCCTCAGTGTGTTAGTGGCCTTGGCAAAGTGACGGACAGCATAAATGTTCTGCAGAGGAATTTGTCAGTCTGTTGATTCTGCCGGGATTTCTTTATCTGCCCGTGTAATGGATCTCTATCATTATTTGTATCATGACATCTCTGAATCCTGCTTGTTCTCAGCCTTTTATTCATTGCATGCATTTGTCATTTCACCGACCCATCCTACTGAATAGAATTTACAATGAAGCAGCGATCGAGTTTCTTAAGTTCTTGTAACAATAATGATTTTTCTGATCCATCATTTTAGTCTAGAAGACATCCGTGTGCTCCAGGACATGATTCCTTGGACGGTTGAAGTTTGGGATGACTTTGCTGTGGGAAGAGCTGCAAGCTTGGAGAGGAGCTGGCTAGAAGGTGTAGTGAACTGGGCAGTTGGGCAACCTGGGTAAAGCGAGTGTGGATGGAAAGAAGATGATTAGGGTGGTGCTGGGCTGGAGCGTGCTTCCAGTCAGAGATGGGAAGCGATTTTAACATATGTGGGGGAACAGACGTGGATCAGAGCAAAGAGTTCCAATACACACGAGACAAAAGTCTGAATATAACTAATGAACTGGCAAAGAATTGGTGAGTGTAACGCAGAAATATACGAATCAGTAGATGAGCAAGTTGACTGACTCTGGAATAAGCCAGACACACACAAAGACAGGGTACAAGTTTGTTGTAAATCCACGATGTATAAAATCTCCTACGTTGCCATTTTGTTTGCATGTTGCGACCAAAAGCAGAAAACGAGGCACAGAACTGCAATCGGCTCTGAGGCCTCTGGCTGAAGCGTTCCTCCTTTAGTGCTGCACGCTCTGGCTCCAGCCTCCGGGTCCAGCAGACCACCTACTAATGTGTTTCTCCTGCTGGACAGACAGAGGACTGCACCTGCTCCTGCACACTTGTGGTCTGTTTGTGTAGTTCTCTGTAGTCAGTGTTTATTTGTGTGAGGCCTATGCGGCAGTCAGAGTGACTTTTTTTGTGTTTCTCTGGGAACTCGGCCGCACATCGCTGCCTTTCTGATTCTGATTCATATTAAAGTCATGAATAAGAAGTGGATGTTTATAAAAATACACACATGCAAACCTTAAATAACCGATTGTATGCAGACACGTCCTTCGCTGGGAGAAAGGTCGAGGGCAAGAGGAAAGAGCAGAGAGAGGCAGACAGATTTATGCGAGTGCTCTGCAGCTATTTATGTGTGAACACACAAAGTAAATTAACTCATTAAACTTAATGTGCTCAGTGGTCAGTTGAGTGGTCAGTGGAGCGTTAGCAGACCTACAGATGCTTCTCCACAGCTGGACTGTAGTTAAATGGCCCCATTACAGCGTGTGTTAACCTGCTTTATCGCCTGCTGTGACTTGGAGGTGAGAACCTCACAGCAGCTCAAGGACTGACAACCATGGAAACCTGGAAACGATCTGAGCAAACATACCTGGACTGCAGTGTTGAGCTCAGAGAAAGAAACTCGATGACTTCTCTCGCCAGCTTTGACATCGCCTCAGCTACCTCAGCCACTCCCTCCCTGATTGTCTCTCAAGGCCGGCGACATGCTCTCGTTGAACCCTTGCCTCAGTTGCCTTGACAACTGTTCTTTCACTGGGCGGGGTACCGCTTACTTTCTCAGTGATGGTGTGATAAGTGCTACAATTATGTAAATTCTGTCCAACCAAAGTGTTTTTGTAGATTAAACATAGCTGGCTGAAAAGCTCCCAGCCTGACGCTCATGCAGCCGTCCCTCCTGCATTGTTGTAGTTCTGCATGCATCCTCTCATTCGTGTCCATTACATGTGATTTTTTGTAGAACTGAGTTCAACAGAGAGATAAGCAGAATACAGGGATTTGTGTGAAATATTTAAATAAAGGTCAGTGCAATACCTAAAATCACTTCACTGTTTATTCATGAAGTTTTTTCAGCCCTCGGTTGTGCCTATTTTTACATTTGCAGCACATTTAATAGAAAATTGGGTTATTTCCTTATTCATCTTTTGTTAATTGGTTTATATCACTTGTAATAAAAACCTTTCACTATATTAATTTTTCTGTATTGTCATTGTGCAGATTTGGAGTAGTATACTCGTAGTAGTATAAATAGTAGAAGCAATATGATATCTAACAGTTTGAATCACATTTAGAAGCTTCAGATTGCAAAAACCTCAGTATTTGATTTTATTTGGCTGATGATGTGAAAGTTGTTTTGCTGTTATGTTATATTACATCTCTTTGTGTAATTTACTTTTTTGTCCAAAGGAAAAAAATTGAACTTGCTGCTAAGAGAAATTTGTGTTTGTGATATTTGTCGATTCTCTTGAGTCACACCAAAAGGATTTTAATATATTATTCAAGAAACAAATTCCCTCTAATTTATCGAGTATTTTCTTTATGCTCAGTCCTCCTTTGCTCTTTAATATCAGCTGCACTTTTATTTTCTCCATAGTCCTGTTAGCATTGCTTTGGTTAAAGCTGCCTGATCGTGCACGTCTGTGCATTTTCTGAGAACTTGTTTTCGCTCCGTCTCTAAGAGACGGACTCTCAGGGGCTGACACCATTACACCAGCAGAGCGCTGCAGCTGAGTTTGGCTGAGGCTTTTCATTATTAGTGGTCACAGGTCCTAAAATGTTTCCTTGGAGAGCTAAAGCTTGGATCCTGGACTGAAATCCTGACCTTGTCCTCTTTGTGCAGCACTGCCGCCTTCTGAATCAAAAACAAATTGAACTATAACGTGTTTCTAACAGAGGACAACTGAATATTATTCTGTGTTTAAAACTCTGATCTTTGAAGAGAAAAGAGAAAATACATCAGCACACGTCAGGCGTAGTTCGAAGGTTTCCTGAGAGAGACGGTCCCTGCGTACGAGTCTACCCACAGAAGCAAATGTTGCTCGTGCAGATTAAATGAACTGGTTGTTGTCCACAGGGAGCTGGTTGTGTACGTAAGACCACAAAGCTGATGCCACCTGCAGAGCTCACAGTGTTTCTGAGGAAGGTATTTATTAGATAGGTATTTAGTTTTCCAGCAAATGTGTCCGAAGGTCCGTTACTAGTTTTATCTGGTTGTTGTTGTTGCTATGTCAGTGGATATCTTATCATATATGTCATATATCATTAATCAGTGACAGCATTTACATAAAACAGTTCACTGCATTTCGTTGCCCTGTACCTGTGCATGTGCAATGACAATAAAGTTGAATTCTATTCTATTCTATTCTATTCAATTCAAAGGCCCAAAACAGACGGTTTATTTAATCTCAAAAAGTCTTTTTTCTGCTCAGTCTTGAATTTTCTTTAAAGTTTTATGGTGAAAATTTATTATATAACGATTGCTGTGAAATTGTAGCTTCACATATCAAACATTTTTATAATGGAAAAAATCATATTGCAAAAGAAAACTAGCAGCAGTTTCATTGTTTCATGGCAACATGTAGAATATGTTTCATCCAAAAGTGACAGGAAGTCTATTTTTATGCAAATTTCATTTGTGCCACAGAAACACGCACGTTAGTCGGTCGTCCAACAGAAACGGAACAAAATGTTTCCACTTCAGTTTGTTCTGTTAAATATATGCATGTTTGTCATATTTAAGACCTACTTTGTTCACATTCACAAGTTGTTGGTTTTTTTCAATATTTATATTTAAGCGACTCACAGGTTTCAAAATACAGGAAACAAAAACAAACATGCTGGAAATGAGTAGACGGGCCTTTTTAAAAAATCATATATATATATTACAAAACAAGTATTTGATATATAAAGCTATAAATTCACGGTAATTGTTATATTTATCCAGACTTTGGGCCCTAAAGCAAATTATCTGTTGAAAGAATACTTTGAAGTCCTCTCCTCGGACAAGTTGTGAGGATGTTTGTTTTGTCTCTCGGTGTGTGTTGTTGAGTAAAATAAGAGCCTGTGTGAGTGTGGCTGGCTCTGATTATCCATCAGAGAATAATACATTTACAGCAGCTGTTCCTAAATCTACACACTCAGAGGAGGCTGCAGGGCTCTGTGTGAAATACAGTTTCAGCAGCAGACAAAGTGCTGCTGAAACTGCAGCTGAAACATCAGGGACTTGATGTTTGTTTGGCGTATGCACACTGTATGCACACTGTATGCACACTGTATGCACGCTGTATGCACACTGTATGCACACTGTATGCACGCCGTATGCACACTGTATGCACACTGTATGCACGCTGTATGCACACTGTATGCACACTGTATGCACGCCGTATGCACACTGTATGCACGCTGTATGCACGCTGTATGCACACTGTATGCACGCTGTATGCACGCTGTATGCACACTGTATGCACGCTGTATGCACGCCGTATGCACACTGTATGCACACTGTATGCACACTGTATGCACGCGGTATGCATGCTTGCTCTGGTAGACACTCTGTTGAAAGGGCTCTTTTGAACTTTGGGGCAGTGCTGGTCTTTTGTTGTCTGTCTCTCGCCCACGCGCTCTACACCCCCTCTCACTCTCCCAGCATCCACCCATCCCCGTCCTCCAACCGCAGCTACAGGCTCTTTCATCTACCCTCTGCTGGATGATGGATGGAGTATGTGTGCGTTTGTGTTCCCCGCAGCAGCCAAGAGACGAACCTTTGACCTCTGACCTCGTGTGTTGTTGTCATTCATTGGTCTCTCTTGTTCACATCAGGGGTCTGAACATGTGAAATGACTGCTGCTTCTGCTGCTTGTAAATGGGAGATGTGTATATATACATGAACTCATCCTTGCTGTGACATGTGTACGAGGAGTAAAGCGAGATGAGTCTGGGCCCTGGAGTCCTTCTAAATGGCATCAGAATGATATTACAATACTAATGACTCGAGTATCATTTGCTCAGGTCCCTGATGAGAGAGATGCAGGAGCTCGAACAGTATCTCACAAAGCTGGAATACATCTGATGTCTTCCTGCAACTTTCTAGCTTAAATACATGTATATACGATGTGTGCTAGGACATCATGTTTTGATGTTTTAGTTACAATCTTAAGATCTGGTAAATGAGTGAAGGGAATGCCCTTTCCCCCCATTATGTTGTCATGTGTGTAATGGCACGTGAAATAGGCCCAAAGATTTCCTTGTTAAGGGTTTTTCAAAAGGACCGTGGCCCTAATAGAATTCCTGAGATTGACATCCAGCTGTATCCACGGCAGTAAAACGAGGCGCGCGATGCTGGACCGTTCAGCAATGTACACACAAACAAAACAAAACACACACATGCGCGCACACAGCACCGCATCAGGAATCTCAGAAAGGAGGAAGAGGAGCTAAGCTCTCCTCTTTCATGAGCTGCACAGTAAAATTAGACGAGAGGTGGATGTAAACAGAAGGAGAGCGTGTATCTTCAAAACAACACGCTGTGCTGCATTTACACATGAAAGTGATGATTTTACTGGTGAATACACGTGAAAGAAATGCTTTTTTTTGATAATTCATTCTTTTATAGTCGTTAATAGAAGCTCATTTTTTTAGGTTGTCTTGAGGCTCCAGCTGCTTTTCCCCTCTCTCAGCAGAAGCCTTGTTTGTCACTATTTTCTGGCCCTTGTCCATCTCCTTCTCGCCCTGAGGCCAAAGTCCACTCAGCTGTAATCACTCCTCTTTAGCCTGCCAGCCCACACAGGACCTTTGCACTGTCACTGCTACTTTTTATACTGAGGGAAGAGCTGAAGCAGTTTGAGCTCCCTCGCAGGAGCAACGGCAGACTAAACAGACAGCTAGAGGAAGCCTTACTGTATGTAAGAAATGTCTGGTAAGGACACTAATATAATTCAGGCTGAACCTTCTCTCAGATACAGTTACAAATGCTTATTGCCTGAAGTCTGCTGTTGCCTGAAGCACCATACAGGCAAATACATGGATGCCTGTTTCCCTGAAAGCTTTCTGGCTGTGTCAGCGCAGCTGAGTGTGAACTTCTTATAGGGAACAATCATGGTGCATGTGTGCACCTTTGTTCTTCACAGCAGGTGTTTACATGTCTGTGGACTACAGAGAAGCAGCTTTGAATACAATGTTCAGAAAAAGGTTTGTGAACTGTGTGAATTTATGACGATCACTTGAAATGTGGTCTGTGCTTCATCTAAGCACCAGGCAAACACTATTTAACTAAACCGGTAACACAGAAGCTGCGTTTTTCATGTCTTTGAACACAGTGAACACAATTATTTATAGTGCAGGCTGGAAAAAGTAAGCGAGCACTTATATATTTGGTTATTTCTCAGCAACCACTTCCATCAGACATGTCCTGTAGCTGCTGATGAGACTGGATTTTAGGGCTGATGACTCTGCAACTGCAAGGTGCACAGACACTGATGAAGCACCCAAAGTTTAATGGTTTCTCCACAGTGGTTCCCAAACCCCCTCCCAGCAGCTACAGACAGATCAGTTTGTGGTGATTTCTGCTCGCACACTTCAGGATTACACATCATGCAGAGAGCGGCTAACACTCCTTGTTTTCCTTCCTGTGTAGACGATTGCTGACTGATGAACAGACGGGTCCTGAGAAATGCTTTAATGTTTGTGGATCTCTTTACTTCTTCCTGTGTGAAAGTCGTGACCGACATCAACCAGCTTCAGTGCGTTTATGGGATGGATTCTTCTACAACAACATCATCATTTAGTTGTTGTCTTACTTTTACAAACCGAGTCATCACCCCGAGTACAGACCTGAACTCAGAGTGATGACTCGGTTTGTTCAATCGTGGAGTTGTTTACAAACACACTCGTTTGAAACTGTGCAAAGAGAGCTGTGATGCGAGCAGCGTGTGCACGCCGGTCACCTCAGTGGAGCAAGCTCGTCTTTGTGAACTATTAACTGCTGTTTTCCTCAGTATTAACAAGAAAAAAGAGAAGAACTTCAAATTCAGGTACAAGCTGCTCGCTACGGCGCACCAGTCACTCTGAACTCGTGCAAATTAATTTTATTCTGTTGCTGAATTTCATTTTTTTCAGCAAATCTAAACATGAAATAAAAATATATGATGCATTTAATGATTTCATAATGAAATCCACTATCAGACATGATATTGTGAGATATATTTGCTGAAGCTTAAAAAGAATATTAAATATTTGCTCTTTAAACTAAAGTGCAAACTGTAAGAGGGCCCTCAGTTTGTGATTTAGTCAAATGTCACTGTAACATTATATTGTTAGAGTAATAGTACTAACGCTGACTTTAATACGCAGCTATCCGTGTCATTTAAATATATTACCTCCACCTTTCTATAAGAGACTCAGGTAAACGGTGATCCTGTTGCACAGCCAGCAGCAGGGTGGATACCTGTAGGTCCTCGCGGGCTCATGCCGTCACATCCATCACAATAAAGGTTGTTTGTGTTGAGCACAGCTTTGCTCTGTGGCATTTAAGGGCCCTTAAAGGACAGTTGAAGCCTGCTGTAATGAATAACCCATCAGCTACGCCGGGGCTCCCAGCCGCTGCCGGGGCCCGATCTGTCACATCGATCATCTGCCGCGGGGGCCGCACGGCACAAAGGGAGTGGCGCCCGGCCAGAGGAGGGGGACATATAGGAGTGTGTCCAAAAAAGGGGGAGTGGTTTGATTGTCTTAGGTCATGTTTGTGTGGTTAGTGGCACTAAGAGATGTGTAACGATTGGGGGTGGGGGGGAGTTTTAGACTCTATGTTCTTAAAAGCTGCTCAGGAGCAACTATGAAGGGAATGAGAGGTGGAGGCGAAGAGGGGGGGGGGTAGGAATAGAAAATGGGGGTGGAAAGATGGCAATGTAGAGGTGAGAGGAGGAGGATGTCCTGGTCCAGAGGGATTTGAGAGACACAAAGAGCTGCAACTCCCAGAGGACCCTCCTCCATCAGCCCGCTCTGCTTACATTACCGGCCTGATTAAACTCGTGCACCAGCGAGTAATGTAGCTCTAATATATGATCGCTCTCCCACACACACGCTTCTCACTGGTATTCTTAGTTCCCTATAGGCACACCCCAGTGATCTGTCACACGAGTGGCTTCCATGGTAACAGGGAAAAAGACTTATTAGCATAATTTATAAGCACTTTATATTTGTCTCCATTTATCCATTTCTGCGGTGAACAAATGTGTTTTAAATTGGGGAATTTTTAACTGTCTAATCTGATACAAAAACAGTTCATGTGATCAAAAATACAAAGAAATCAGTATTTCTTGACATCGCGTACTCTAGCCCAGAAATACAACAGTGCACCTGAGTCTGATGTGACTTTAGAAACAATTATTGGGAGTACGCAGATTTTCTTGGGTGGACACACGGCCTTCAGTGTAAAAGGATTTTCATGTCACTGTGCCAAAAAGTGCTCGGGGTATTGAATCTGTTATGTAAAGTGTCGACCTGGAGGCTTGCAGAGGAAAGAAATTGCTCCAAAGCAAAGAGCTATGACAGTACGCAGCTCGGTTATGAAAACATATTGAACGTATGTTATTGTACTCATGAACAAAAACAGCAGCAACAATCGTGCATTTGCTGACTTTCCTTATTAGAAGCTGGGCTTTGAGCCGGAAATCTGCCGCTGAATCGCTCTCCTCTTATGCCTTTTAGGAACATACATTCAGCTTAATTTGTGTTCTGGGAAACGTGGCCTGCAATATGGTTTGAGTTTGCCATCTATCATGCACTGGTGC
Organism: Maylandia zebra; assembly: GCF_041146795.1. Lineage (NCBI taxonomy): Eukaryota > Metazoa > Chordata > Actinopteri > Cichliformes > Cichlidae > Maylandia > Maylandia zebra. The sequence continues at coordinate 2,272,558 of NC_135188.1, read as the reverse complement.
TTTTTCAGTCTAATTTCACAGTCAGTTGGTGTATACTGCTCTTTTCCCTCTGCTCAGTGAGATGTGCATCGCGGCCTAATCAGAGATCACAGTATTGATTCCCGGGCACACGCAGAAAGGGCGGTTGCTTGCCACGCAATACAAAGGTACTGAGTAGGACTAATCAGGGCTTATTGATTATCTTATGCTGACTGCTTTCTTCTGCTGTGCAGTTTTCTGCTCAGCACGACTGGTTTGAATATGTGCATGTTTTGTTTATTTCTGTTCTCTCGCTGCGGAGCTAAAGCGGGCTGGAACATTTGTCTTGACACAAAATAAATTGGGAATAAATGAGTAAGAGTGAGACTGCATTTTATCAAATAATCTAGCCAGACACATTCAATCATGGTGCTATCATAGAGCCACATCCAACATGCGTGCACACACATGGATGCACACACACACACAAATGAATAAGGAACACCTGCTCATTCGCATTCATGCACACAGTTACACAGTGATGTGAAAGCAATTGGCTGCAACAGAGGAGAGGCCAACTCCCGGAGTCGGTTGCTAATGGCTACAGGATCCAGGGGAGCAGGCAGAGATGTCGATAATGACAATGTCACTCCCAACTAACCAGCGCTCAAAAATGGGGCAGGACACACACACACACACACACACACACACACACACACACACACACACACACACACACGCTAAAACTCATGCAAGTCTGTTGGAGCATTTGTAGTTCACACGCACACATGCACACACACGTAGATGCTGAAATGGAAGAGCAATTTTCCTCCTTCCAGGTGTTATTATAGTTGTCAAAAGCAGCTCTGCTGTCGAGGGTCATTTTGGCTGCAGGTCTAATGTTTGAATAAAGCATTTCTTTCCCATCTTACCTTACGTGTACTGTAATCAACATGTGATTTTTTTTAAGTATCCGTTGAGCAGCTAGCACTGAATGTCCCTGATTATTCTTTGGTTTTTGCCACTAAATGCTTTTGTCTTTTTCTGTTTTTATTTAACTGTATTAAATAAGAAAATCGGCCCTTTTCATTAAGCCTGCTCTGGTTCTCCAGTGAATAATAAGTGCTTGAAACATGGCAGTTCATTTCCTCTTTTCATCCATCAAAGGTGTCAACTGCTTCCCATGTGCACAATTTTCACAGCAATTTTATTTTGTTTCTTTCTTCATGATCTCGCCTCGTTTCTGATCTTCAGCTGCATCACTTTTCACCTGTTATTGCGGTGATATATTTAGCTTATTTCATCAGTCGGCTTGACCGGAGAAGTCCTCTGTCTTACGACACTGCGCACGCTTCCAATGTAAGAAAGGACCGAGCAGACTACAGCGGAGCTCGTGCAGATGATGTAAGGTTATGCAAAATCTACAGGACAGCTGCTCCGTTCCCCTGTCGTGTGGTTTTTCACACAGGCTGTAATATTGATTAAAAAGTGCAAAGATGGACAAAGTGCGATAATGAGACATATTAATTTTGAAGCGTGTTTGAAAGCTTCTGTTGTGTGTATGTACTGTACTTTGGGGATGGCTCTGCTGTTGCTCCTTTGTCTTTGTCAGGTGCAGAAAAAAAAATCAGCGCACATGCACAGAAAAAATGACACTCTCAGTATTGTTTCTCTCTTTTGAATAACCGATCATCCCGTCTTACTGCTACCATACTTTAGTACAGCTGCAAACTGGACCCTGATATGACTTCCTCCTCGGCTCCTGTGTGCTCCTCATTTTCCGTATGAATGCAGTGAGTCTAGGATGCCACGCTCAGTCCTTCCACTTGGCTGCATGTAGATCAGAAGAATAAGTTCAGTGGTGAGGAAAGACGGGGACAGGAGAAACAGCGAAGGAGGGAGCTGAGAGAGGAAATAAACATCTATTTTTCCTCAAGCTGAAGGAAAACTGATGAAGAGACAACCAAGGAGGCAAAAATGAAAAGAGAGCCGCTGAAGCAACACGTTAGAGGTTGCAGTCCTCCGTGCCTCTCCAGCAGAGCGGCAAAATGAGACATTAGCAGCACAATCGAGCATTTCCGACGCTCTTTTCTCCACAGACCAGATGATTAATATCAGTCACGTTTGTGTGATGCTCAACGTAAACCTTATTGTTATCTTAATGAGCCGTGACCATGTAGACCAGCCCTGACTAATGGTGTTAGGCTGTCAGCTGAGTCTAGTCATCATTCAGGAGATAAGTGTTTGGTGAAAAAGCTTTGGAGCAGGACAAAAGGTTTTATAGTGTTACTGGGTCAGTTCTCACAAACATTTGTGTTTGCTCAACATCTTTGCTTCCAGATAGCAGCTCAGAAATAGTGTTTTGGTTCAGTGGAAACACTTAAACACATGAAGGAATTCCCCTCCAGCTGTGGACCTGTGCAGTTAGTTCATGATGCCTGCTGCCCTGCACCCTGCTGTCCCCCACACTCTCCCCCCTCGTCCCTCTTGCACATCTCTTCTAATTTTTTAATTAGGTGTTACTCAAAATATACTTCATTTTTCCAGCTCAGTGAATCAGGGAGCAGTTTTCCAAGAGCAGCTTTGTATTTTGTATCCTGAAGCTCTGTGCTACCATATTTTCTGCTCACAGTCACTGCCGGCTCATGCACAAGTGTTCTATAGTGTTGTGTAATCCTACTTTAATGGTTCAAGATTTACACAAATGAGAAGTGCAATCTTCACTCACTTCTGCAGACTGTGGGAAAGGTTTTTGCTGATGTTTTATAATGTTGAGTTGAAAGAGATCAGTTCATCCTTTCTGTGCAGAGTGATGTGGGTGCAGTGCAAAACTATAAAACTGTGATATAATATAAAGCAAAAACAAACGACTGTAACTGTGAAATACCAGATTTACATAACAGACGTGTGTGTCATGTTTCATTCATGCTAAATGCTATTGGCAAATATTAGCATGCAGAGACCAGATGTTGCAAGTGAGATGGCGACAACATCCTTTAATCCACAGAACAACAGATGTGTAGGGCACTAATTAGATGCTGGTTCCCAAATGGTTGATAATGGAGAAAGTCCCAGTAAAAACCTGGGACTAGTAAAAAAAAGTTTTTATTTTCCGAGTAACCTGCAAGGCTTCGTATTCATCCTATTAACTGGTACATTTTCTTTGTACCAGTTAAATGGACAGAAGTTTAGTACCAGTGTTCTGGACCATTTGTCATTAAAAGAAAATTGTGTTACAAGTAATACAAATTCAGCACCTTTGCACTGGGAACAAGTTCATTCAGATAAATAGATGAAATGTAGCTGAAATATTTGCACTTATTGTAAACAGCAGCGCAGACTTCAGTCCTGCAGAAACTTTCGTTTTTTGCATGCTGTGTGTGTAACGTGGTCTTTCCAACAGAGAGAAAACCACAGAGTGATAATGGTGCCCACAAAATCGTGATTCTAGTGACATCATAATGCATTTAAGAGGAAATCTTTAGTAAAAACTATAACAAAACTCTGAGACTCTCAGGGAAGTCGTCCTTACCGTAGAGACCGACTCTGCAGCGACTGGTTCCATGAAATCAGATCTGATGTGAGATTAGATTTGCTTCAGTTTTGTGTGACTGATCTGCTGCGTGACTCTGCATACTAAGACATTGATACTAATTCCTGCTCCTTTATTAAACTACGAACTGCTGCCAGGAATACAATCTGCATTTTCCAGCTGTGGGAGCCTGTGTAAAGAAATATGATATTAATAATGACTATCGCATTAAAAAGCAAGCACAGGCTTAAGAAACGACTCTGACAGCAGAATGATATTACTGATCAAAGAAAGTGGTGTATGCTTCCTTTTAGTTTACAGTATCCTGAGAGCAGATTTTACACACAGGCTGTTTTTTCTTATATTATTCTGGATCTCAAAGGCTGTCCGAGTGCGACTGAAGCTGAAAAGTCCAGCCGAGCATTTCGCCCAATGAGATAAATCAGACAGCTTAATTTGTGCTGCTATCAGTTTGCCTTTTCTCTATCTACCTGTAGGTAGATGCAGTCAGTGAAACTCTCAGAGAAACTATCCTGATCTTCAAGGCCCGCGATGCTGGGAGGAGAGAGGGGGGGTCTGAGCCAAACTTTGTGTCACTCTGACTGTCAGAGATAACACTTCACAGCAGCGGCTCAGTAAAATAAGAAGGGAGAGAGGAGAAGAAAGGCAAGAGATAAAGACGTTTGCTCAGACTGACGCACACACGCTGACTTTTCTTATGCTTTGCTTTTTTAGTTTATTTACTGCCCTCTAACAAAGTAGGGCAGGCATTAATTAACTTTCCCATCAGCCCCCTGGTCTCACACTGCTTTCTGTGTGGACTGTAATTTTTCCTATTTCTTCTCTCTCTGTCCCGTCATGCCTCATGTTGCTTCCTTATTCCCAGTTAGCTTTCAGCCATGTTTCCTCCTTTACTGACCTACAGCGAGATGTTTCTGTTCACATTTGTACTTTTTCTTCTGTACATCTGAGTTTACAGTGGATGTAAGAATGCCTTAAGCGAAGGGTTTATGTCATGCATTAGGAGTTTAGTTGCATTGTTTCTTGTTAGTTCTCTTTTTTATATATGAAGGACAAATTATGGACAAAACTCAGCCTGTAAAACAAATGTGACCCAGTTCATGTTGTTCTCAGAAACTTTGCCTGTTAGCGTGCGTCCATCAGCATGTTGTAGCATCTTTGTCTTGTTTAGGGACTCACTGGGGTAATTGCTGCACTGCCAAACTTCTCTGCATCTTTTGTACTCTCCTAATTACACAGTTTGATTGACAAGTAAAAGTTTCTCTGTCTTGAACCTTCCACTCTGTCTGCTCTGTTTCTACGACAGGCTTGTTTGTTTGTTTTTAACGGAGGCATTTTGAGCTCATTTCTTCTCCAGCATCAGGACCTTGGACAGATCCAACACACCACTAGCTCTACAAGCTACAGCACTAAAAGTCTTGAGTCACATTATTTCTTTGTCTCCAAAACTTTTAGAGATTTCCTTACCTGGATGATTGAGAATGCATCAAGACTTGTTTCTTTGTATTTTGGCCCCAAGACGCCAGACTTTCCTGTCATTTTTTAAAGTGGTCTTGAGCATGAGTTCTCCGGGGTTTATGAGGGTCTTTCAGTTTTTCTCTTTGAACAGTGGCTAATTTTTTTGCTCACTTTTTCAGTCCAGTCTGTTTCCTTGACCATTTTCAATCAAATGCTTTTGTTGTTTGTTAAGACGCTTAACAATGAACCAGTGATGTATCTACACATAGATAATTACAAAAGAACACATTTTTAAATTGTTTATTTGGGCATTTTACTACTATCCTCCTTTTCTTTAGCTGAATCTAAAGAAAACTGGTAAGAGAACAACATTTGACAGGCATACAACTGTGTTTTTGCAACAACACGGTGATTCCCAAACAGCTATTAGCCAAACCCAGGCCTCGAGGCCCGGTGTCCTGCAGGTTTTAGATGTGTCCTTGATCCAGCACAGCTGATTCAAAGGGCTAAATGACCTCCTCAACATGTCTTGATGTTCTCCAGAGGCCTAGTGATGAACTAATCATTTGAATAAGGTGTGTTGACACAGGGTGAGATCTAAAACCTGCAGGACACCGGCCCTCGAGGCCTGGACGCCCCTGCTTTAGTTGATCACCTACTAGTCACTGAAGCCTCATCAGAAATGGTCTCAGTGGAGGTGTGGCTTAAAAGTGATGGCATTATACATTCAGAATCAATCAGTCAATCAATTTATTTATTTATAGGGAGTAGGGATGGGTATCGTGTAGGTTTTATCTGATACCAGTACCAAACCGGTACTTTTGAAACGGTGCCGGTGCTTAAAGAATGGAGAACACAAACTTTGTCCAAAAACTTCTCATGTTCAGCTGTTTTTTGTAAAAAGATAACAATGTTAGCCTTTTCTGCAGCTATAGGGCATATATGGCATCACTCTTGGCTGGAAGCTTAATCAATGGAAAAAAACACAAACTTTGTCCAAAAACCTCTCATGTTCAGCTGTTTTCCACTTTTTCTTTGGTCATTTTAGCCTTTTTGGCCAGGGTGAAGGGAGTATCTGCCATCAAACAAGAAGACAGCCGCATGTAGCTATGATGATGTTTGCTAGTTCACCTTACATGCATTAATGTAATAACGTGGTTAGCCTACTCAACGTAAATTACACACGAACAACATTAAGCTACTCATGCAGAGAAGAACGGCTGCTGCTGCATCATCATCCTCATCATTTCTGCTACACTGGCAGGGCTAGGGGCCAGGACTCTCCTCTTTGTGTTTTTGGGGGATGTTGCTAACTCCGGGTCCGATAACAGGCACCACACCCGCAGTAGATGCGCTCGGTGTGAGGTCTCGCAGCAAGCTATCAAATACGGCGCATTTCTCGGCTTTTAACAAAATGCTATACGTCTCCAGGTGTTTCATCAGATTCGAGGTGTTACCTCCTTTGACAGTATCACAGTATCAGCTTAAAGCACTTGTTGCTGCTGAGTTTGCATCTTTTGCTGTGAAGTACAGCCAGACTTTGACCGCTTCGCCTTGGGCATTTTTAATCTGTAGCTCTGCTCTAAAAGAACCTACGTACCTGGCCCCGCCTACTATCCTCGGAAACGTAAAATGATTGGCTAGAATCCAAAGTGTGAGACATCTCAGGGGAAAAAAAAGCACCGAAATAAAGCACCAAAATGTGCGCTGCTTTTCGGTCTGGTTACTACCGTTTATGTCAGAACCGGTACCCATCCCCATTTATGAGCACATTTAAAAACAACACATGTTGACCAAAGTGCTGTACACAGTAAGAAAAGTAAAAAGTAGAACAAACACACACAGTGAATAAAACAAACTCAGTCACAATTAAAAGCTACAGAGCAAAAATGTGTTTTCAGACGGGATTTATAAATGTCGAGTGTTGGAGAGATCCTAGTATGAAGAAGCAGACGGGCGCAGCAATCGCAAAGGCCCGGTCTCCCCTGGAGCCTGCTGACAGGGACAACTAGAAGCAACTTATCAGCTGACCAGAGAGATCTGTTTGCAGTATTTTTAGTTAAAAGATCAGAGAGGTATGACGGAGCTAATCCATTTAGAGACTTAAAATCAATTCTACAACGTACTGGAAGCCAGTGTAAACGAGCCAAGACTGGAGAAATATGGTCGTGCTTACGAGCGCCTGTCAAGAGTCGGGCTGCCTCATTCTGAACTAGCTGAAGACGAGCGAGCAGAGCCCGGCTGATGCCAAAATAGAGACTATTACAGTCGTCAGGCCTGGATGAAGTAAAGGGACAATGATCACGAACACACTACCGTTGCAATAAAAACAATCCTGGCTAGAAAAACACACACAGGGGAACGCCACAGTCATGGATTGGCCTCGCCAGACCTCAACATCACCGAAGCAGTGTGGGATCATCCTGATAGATATCAGAACAAAAGCCAGCAAACATCCAGGCTTGTTAGAATCATACAAAACTCTGTTTTTGGTTCATTTTCTGTTTCCATGTACGTTTGAATAAATCGCTGCAGGTATTTTCCATTTTCCCAGCTAAAGACAAAGAAATGAGAATCGCTGCATATTTACAAAATGCAACAGTGAGTTTGACTGCAGACGTACTTAAACTTATACTTTAATGGCAGTTTTAAATTTGTTTTCCTCAACTCTAATAATTCTAATTATTGCTGCTGCTTTCCTCATAAAGTGGTTATAGTTGATATTTGATTCAAGCCTGTGTAATCTGATTAAATGCAGAGTTTATCCATCGTGTGTGTCTCTCTTCCAGCTTCAGAGCTGTAAGATGCTCCAGCTTCCACCCTGAAGATATCAAACACTTCATACACACTTAGAAGAACCTTAAAGAGAGATTCAAATTTTAAACCTACCTTCTTTAAAATCCTGCCTTTAGAGTTCATTCACACCCGTGTTTCTTGGCCTGTCTCTGCTCGTCTGCCCAGTATAATTTTCTCATCATTTTCCAGTGTGCCTGGATGTTTTGTCTTCTCTCTCGGGTCCAAAGATCATCTCACACCCCATCTGGCCTCTTGCTTGCACTCTCTCCCTCTCGTCAAGTATTCACTTGGCTGTTGGTAATTTACTCGTCACATGTGCCTCATTTGTTTCTCTCGCACACCAAGACAAAGATATTAACACTTTGCAGAATGTGTCGAGTGTGTGTTTCTCTACTGTACAAGGCTTTATTTTATTTTTTTAGGGAGCTGCTTTGCTTGCAGTCTGGCAGTATAAATAGTACACAATAAACTCGGAGCTGCTGCAGTTCCTCACCCTTCCTCCGGTCCTCCCTCGCTGGCAGTCTCGCCCGGTGAGTGTGCATTCTTAATGCTCCCCTGGCCTCGATGAGAGAGATGATTGGTAGAATTAATTGTGGCTGCAGGGCTGAATGGGAATAAGTGAGAAAAAAGGCGCGATGGGGGAAGGGAGGTGGGGGTGTCGGGCTGGTTTTACTGCTGTGTTTCCTCCTTACAGCCTGGCACCAGAGGATGTTGAAGTTGTTTATGTGACCCCACTCTTTTTGTCTCTCTAGATTAATATCAGATCTGAGTTAAGTCGAGTCTCTTCGCTTTTATAGCTCAGTTTGTCTTTCTCTTTGTTCGGGATTTACACCTGTGCGCTTGCAGGGAAGAGATAAGTGGAGCTAATACAGCGGCAATCATAATGTAATGGCCTTTTCAGCTCCCCTGGCAGTAATGCCATCAGAATATAGTGTATATTGCACAGCGAGGTGTCGTTAAATGGGATAAATGGACCTTACAAAGAAGGACATGGAATTGGCGTGTGGAGAGGTTCGTGTGTGTTTGTTTTGGGGGAGTTATGGAGACAATGAGAGATGATATCCTCCTGACAAACCGAACACCGGTCAGTCGTCTACATGAAGCGTGCGGCAGCGTAAAGGAAAATAAAAATTGTCTGAACTAAAAACTAAATCAACAAATATATAAAGAGTTGATGTAGGGAGGTGTGCGGGTCTATTCCTGTTCTTGTCTCCAAATCTTGCTCGTGGTCGGCGAGTTAGAGGGTCTCCATGAAGGATTTATATGCTGGCGGTACAGAGTCGCGTCATAGAACGCCTCTATGGGAATATAAGAGGTTGGGGGTGGGGAGTGTGTGCGTGTATGTGTGTGTATGCATGTGTGAAGTGTTTCAGGGGTGAGTGTGGTAGGGTTGTGGGGAAGCTGTCTCATCATTTATTTATACAGTCCACAGAAGAAGGGGTTAGCGGCGAGGGGGGGGGGGCTGCCTTCTGTACACCGCCCGGGGAATACTGCAGGTCAAGAGTTGTTTTTCTAGCTACCAGCGCAATTCTTTGTCTGAAAGCGTGAAGCCAGTGAATCAACACAACATGCTGGACTGGATCTCCTGTTCTAATGACATGTTGTATCAACGTCTGTCTCATGAACGCAGAAACTCAGTCGTTCCTCTGGCTGCTTCCTGGTAAAGCTGTTGACAGTGGCTGAGACAGCAACACAAAATGTGCTTGGGTTGCTTCATGTTCTCTGATTAGAAATTGATTATATACACATATGATTGTTTTTTTTAAACTACAGACTGGGAAAATATTTAAAATCAAGACCTTTGGTTCTGAAAACCTGGGAACATTTTATACAAATTGCCTGTTTTTTAGGCTTTCCTGTGTATTTTCTTTAAAGAAGTTGACCAAGTCCAAAATAAGGACAAACAAAGCCACTGTTTTTAAAAATTCCTTCTTACATTGTGTGATCAACACACTTTAATCTCTTGAAAATGGATGTGCAGTATGTGCAGCGATTTATTGCACTGTGCAAACATACGTGGAGATACAGTGTGCAGGCCAAAAACAGTGAAAGTCACATTTTCATATGACCACCTTTATTCTTCAACACAGCCTGAACTCTGTTAGGGAAGCTTTCTTCTTGAAGGACATTCAAAGCTCTTCTTTGGATGTTCGCTGCCTTTTGTTCCATCCTATGATGATCCCACACCGCTTCAGTAATGTTGTGGTTTGGGCTCTGTGGAGACCAATCCATGACTGAGAGTGTTTAATTTAGTGTTTCCTGTGCAGGTTTGCTTTTACTGCCTCATGGTGTGTTCGGGATCGTTGTCATGGCCGTGCATAATTCCATCAGTTTGGGAAAGATCCCCAAACCGTGACACAGGCTCCACTGTGGTTTACACCCAGTGTTGGACCGTTCTCCTGACTTCCTCCGTACACAGTGATCTGAACCAAAAACATTTGCCTTCATCACTCCATAAAACTTGTTGCCACTGATTTTCAAATCCAGTTTTTTGACAGATTGTTACTTATGTTACTTAAAAAGTCTCAAAAGATACAATTTAATTTCTTTGCTAAGTTGTCTGTCAGCTGCTACATAGGTTTGTATCTTAAAGAAATAAATATTCCTCAGAAAACGGTCAGGTTCAGGACTGAAGTGCTCAGTGCTCGGCTGAAACAAAAACTTTGGACTGCGTCAGAAAGCCTTTTAAAAAAAGTCTGACCCCTTGGAAGCAAAATATAGTAAAAAAACATGGTGGTTGGCTCAAGACTTTTGCACGGCACTGTCTGTTGTTGAGGTTTATTGTTTGTTTTCTGTGCATTTTCACTCAAGGTTGAGAAAAATAAATTTGGGCCTCATTGCCGCTGAGAGCACCGAGTCAGCGCTCGTGTTTTACAGCTGTTAAATGTTCGTAAATCTAATCAAACCATATATTGATTTTTCTCCAGCTTTGGATAAATTACAGCCTAGAAAAATAGTCGTCATGTAGCCGTGAGCAAAATGAGAAGCACGGCTGCTGTAAATTTTCTGTGGTGATTGGTCGGGTGTATAAACGTCTTAATTACTGACTGAATGTCCTCACAAATCCTCTGAAGGTCCCGTTCGGTGCTACAAAAACAGAAGACAGTAGTGTTTATTGCTGAGACCTGAGGTGTGTGGACAGAAGTAATGCACACAGTGATCAGCGGGACACAAACACAAACACGCAAGAAACAAATAACCAGGACATCCAGGATTACAGTGGACATTGTGGCGCCCGCTGTAAGACGACGTGGAGAGGGGTGCACCTGTCCTGCAGGTGAGTCACAGAGGGCCGATGCCATCTCCACAAAAACAGGAAATTATAAAACAGGCAGAATGATGCTTAATTGATGAATACATGCATATCATTGGAGCACAACTACCTAAAGAAGTTTGATAACACTTTTTATTTCTTACTTTAAACTTTCGTGAAGCTTCTTATTCGTGTAGTGTAGTGAAAGCTTGTGAAGCCATCTCAGCTATGAACCGTCCAGACTCGAGATAATGAGAGAACCCACTGTGTCGCTGACAGAGACACGTCGTTAACATGAACACTGACAGCACTGATTAAATCAAAGATGCGCAACGCGCCGCAGTCGTTGTATGACTTTCAAATGTTCCCATAATTAGGTTTCATTGCGTTTCTTCAGCAGTGACACGTGAAGCACGTGAAATGTAACTGTGAGGTGTAAACAGTACTCATGTATGCTAATAAAGATGGAGTGTGGGTTTGAGAGGAGCTAGGTGCCAGGATCCCTGCAGCAGCGGCGAGCCTGTTAGTGAAGCCACAGCTGTGAGGACGCAATCAAAGATGAACCCTGCTCCTGCTGTTGCCTTTGTTCCTACACATCACAACACCTCACACAAAATGCATCAGCATAAAGAGCGTCTCTGTGTGCTAGGTGAGCAGAAAGCAAAGGTCATTTCATAGCCCATCTCCTACCTGAGAGCTGCCCTCACATCTACACTTTCTTGCAGCACAGCTCCTCTCCCACCACCACGCTCGCTCTGTTAGTCAGAATCCAGGGTGGAGAACATTTCGCAGTGTATGTGGGCTTAATTCACCCAAAATGTCTCTGAACATGTGATTTAGTGCTCGACACGCTGACTAAAGAAACAAATGTTATTCTTTCATTCATCAGAATCACAGGTAATGTTCCTGACATTCACCTGCCCTTTACTGAGCACCACAGGAAGGTCGACATCAAATGTATTTGTATTTTTTTAAAAACATGGCAAAATATTTTGTCTCTTAAGTGACACCAGTTTGAAGTCTTCTGTACAAACTGCTGGTTTACATAAAAAGGTCTTGTTGGAGTTTATTTTTAAGAAAAGGTTTTGAATTTTTCATGATTGAATGGTTTTATATATATTTGGTTATATTTGGTAATCATGCTGAATGATTCACGGGTCACTAACTGCTTTACTGTGTCTCTATCCTTTAGTGCTCTTCCATGCAAAGTGTTCATTAGCAGGCCAACCTTTTACTTTGAATTACATTACAGCTCAGTTCGCTGCTCGCCTGCAGGTCTGAGTGAAGGAGTGAGTTGGATCATTAGTCATTGTGCCATAGCACGCTGGCCAGCAAGGTACTCAGTCGTTCAGCTAAGCTGCTAATACTAGCCAGCCGATTGGTCAGCATCCATCCATCCAGTCAGTGACCCCATCAGCCTGCAGGTGCTGAGGTACCTGAGCTGCAACTGGACCTGAGTGATGAGACAGACTGGAAACCATCTGCTTCTCTTTAAGTCACTCTTCTTCTGTCCACCTTTCATTTGTTCTTTAGTAGATTTAGTCGATGTTTTCTATTCTTCTGGTCTCCACTGTTCATACTTAGCTTCCTCTGTAACATAAATATTGTCTTATTTTGCAATTATACTTACTGTACCTCAGTCTGCACCATAATCTGGCCACTTTCTCCTCCCCTGCAAACTACAGTGCATGAAATCTGCATATTCATTCATAAATAAACCGGATGCAGTTCTTTGTTCACGTGTTGCCTTGTTATGATGTTATGATGATCTGGTTTGGAGGTTTTGAGTTAGAACTTCTTTTACACGCGACGTTTTTGCTAACATGGACGCTATTTTGTCAGCAGGTGTTCCTCTCTGGTGCTTCAGAGGATTTGTAATTTTACAGCTATTCATAACCTTTTAATCAGCCTATCCATTGATTATCTCTGTGTGGTTCTGTGCAGGTTTTCCATTTATTTTTCTTGTAAAACGGTTGGACTTTAAAACTTCTGTCGAAGATTGTTTCACCTTCACAGTCTCATACACTGCTGTGTGTGTGTGTGTGTGTGTGTGTGTGTGTGTGTGTGTGTGTGTGTGTGTGTGTGTGTGTGTGTGTGTGTGTGTGTGTGTGTGTGTGTGTGTGTGTGTGTGTGGAGTGGTGATATCGACAGGCTGCTGCCCGCGGCTTTCTTTGTTATTACTGTAGCCAATAGAAAGCCTGTCCACATGCCACCTGCAGCCTAGCTTACTTTATATATTAGCTTGTGTTTACAGAGCTGTGTAACCGGTGGATCTGACAGAAGAGCTGCTTTATCCAGCAAACCTACATTTCTCTTTGTTCCACTTGAAATGACCTTTTTCATTTTGCTGTTTTGAACATGACAGACAGAGTTGAGCTCAGTCAAATATTTATGGAACAAGTACAACTCTCTGAATGTTTCCGATCTTTTAGGAAACTGTTTATTATTATTATTGTCACACTGAGGAGCTCCATAGTTTCCTGCTTCATTCCTGGGAGAGATAATAATTCCTTTGGGGTCATGTCAGGAAGGGCATCCAGCATAAAAACAGCTGTCAAATCAAACATGCAGTGCTACCCGCTGAGGTGACCCCTGATGAATAAAGGCTGTCTGAGGATTTGAACATCATTGCAGTAACGAGCTGATGATGAATTTAAAGCAGTGTTTAGAACATGCACTGCAGAAGTGAGCGCACGTGTGTGCGTGTGCAGTAACTGGCCTTCGGCTGCATTTAAGCTGTGTCAGGTGTTGGATAGCCTGCTGTGAATGAGGCAGAGGATCATTTGAGACGGAGCATCAATGCTGATTGAATTGGCTGGTCCTGAAAAAGACATGCAGGGTTTTGTCAGACAGTGGAGAGACAGGAGGAAGCTGCTGATCTAATTGTAGCTCTGAATGGACGTCTGTTTGCCTCGTTGCTGATGAACCCTTAAAGGGTACGTGCTGTTTTTGGAGGATTAGCCAGTTGGCTAAATCACCCAGTCACTGATAAACATAGATGGCAGCTATTGCATGTCCCTTTAGTCCACTGTAGTAACACTGAAACAAACAAAACACAAAGTTGTTACATTTTTCACATTTTTGCTCTAATTGCTTTGGCAGCTGTGGATTTGTGTACACGAGTGGAGTGGGAGTCCCACAAATGATAACCTGCTAATTTAGCTGAATGCTGCAGTAAACACACTCACCACTGCTAATAACCATCGTTTCTTTCTTTCTTTTAACAGTCACAGATGAAGACACGGTGAAGAGATACTACGCTAAGTTTGAGGAGAGGTTTTTCCAGACCTGTGAGAAGGAGCTTCTGAAAATCAATACTTTCTATTCAGGTATTTATTTACTTCACTTACTCTCGAGACAATAATCGGCGGAGATTATATTAAATCAAGTCGATTACAAGAGGTCGTCTCAGAAATTTCATGGTTACTATTCAGCTGGCAAATTTAGAAAAATCAATGTTAAGCAATATCACCTTAACTTCATTTAAAAACAATACTTCCATCTTTGAACGAGCTCTGGAACTAATCACAAATCAATGCTTTAACCTGTCTTCTATAATCACATATTGCATGTAAATATGTAAAGACTCCTATCAGCTGTATCCTCATTTACTTCTTAGCATTTTTGCATAATTCACACTGTTTATTTACTCTGTGCTGAGTTCAGACATGGCCAGCGAGAGTCGCGTTTCAGAGCAGGCCTGCCTGTGTGTATTTCAGGGAGTGAAGCGGGGAATGTGTGTACTGTGTAACATGAGATGGAAGCCATAATATATTCTGGTATTCTGGTACCAGAAGGTCCTGAGCTCCAGCTCTGAGTGAAGTGATGTTATCTAACAGCAGACCGTGCTTCCCCTGGAGGCCGTTAATGAAACTGCAGACTTGCTGGGTCAACGGCCGGCCAAGGCTGACCGGGAAGATTGTCCCAGCTCGTAATGATGGGGTGTTTCTGGCAGACTGATGGCGAGAGCAGCAAACAGACGTGGTATAAATCACTTTGGACCTCGTTACCATGAAGCTGAACCAACTTTGAATGTCTTGATTTTTCTCAGAGTGTTGCTGTTACCAACGCTCTTTCCTTACAAAGGCAGCTTATAGAGGAGAGCGCGGTGGCACGGTTTGATGAGAGAAATCATCATCAACATATTTAAATGACCACCAACCATCGTGATTTTTACTTTCTACAATAATGAGAGAAAACGCTACAAATTTTGAAACTTAAACTGCTGTTTGGGTTCAGTTCTGTTGTTTAGATGTGATGTCACCTATAAATAAAACAGACATTTTTCATAGTGCAAGTCTGAGGTCTTTTTTCTCATTAAACGAGAAAAAAAGAATCATTTAATAAAACTGAGTGGGCTGCGAACTAAACTTAGAGGATAGAAAGTATCGATCCCATCACGCTAGTACGCCCATATACTAATACCAGCGTTGGTATTGATACTATCAATATTTAGATCAATCTGCCTACCTCTGCTTTATAATTGGCAGGTTGGTGCCTGTTGGTAGAGCTCAGTAGTGCCTTTAAAAAAACAAAAATTGCATGTTATTGTCTGTCAGTGAAGGACTATGAATAACGAATAACAGAAGAAAACAGTCATTTCGGTGTCATTCGTCTCAGTGTGGCATGTGACATGAGTCACATCAGGGTTACAACAGTGAGTCAGTGAGTCCTCAGCAGCTCCGAGGTCGGTTAAAGCTGTGCATGAAAACATCAACATCTCCTGCTTATCTTCCACACACAGGAGGAGGGAGCAAGAAATTACAGAGCTGTGTGTGTGTGTGTGTGTGTGTGTGTGTGTGTGTGTGTGTGTGTGTGTGTGTGTGTGTGTGTGTGTGTGTGTGTGTGTGTGTGTGTGTGTGTGTGTGTGTTTAAAGCAGAGATGGAGATAAATTGCGTGCTGACTTTACATAAGACACTTGCCTCGACTGAGCTTTCTCCCTCTGAAAGGGGTCCCTGACCTCTCACAGCCATCCTGCTGCAAAGCGCTAGAATCCAGTCTGTTGGACAACAACACTTTCATCATCGTGGATTAAATACACAACAAAAAGAAATGAAGAAATGCTGTTTTAGGCTGATAGGATTTCACCCTGTCACTTTCTGGAAGCTGAGAAAGAACAAAAGGTGTTTGAAAACACCACCACAGTAAAGACAACGCCGCTGAAACCTAAACCAACCAACACCTGTCTCTTTCAGCTTCATTAGCCCCACACAGATGAACTGTCCAGCCACATCTTCTGATGTGACGCTGCACTCTTGACCTCAAGGCAGTCTGACTTTCTCACGAGCATTAAGTGGAGCATTGGTTCGTATGCTTCTGTGCCTGTTGAGGGATTACTGCGAGTTTGGATGTCGAAGCAAAGTTTTTGCTTTCCCACGAGGCATCGATGTGACATCGAATAGCATAAAGAGGAAAAATCTTTGTCGGGCGGGTTCCACTCTTGTGTAGAAAAAGAAATACTCAGGGTTGTAGTAATATACCCTGAAAACATTGTTTATGTCGACAAAGAAATTGTGTCATTCTACTTTTGGATTGACGAGCATGAGGATGTAATGGAAAGCAGGCCACTAAGCTGCCATCTACGTGCAAACAATGATAAACAGATGTTAGCTTTACTTCTATTTTCAGTTTGAAAAAGAGTTTTATTCAAATACATTGAAGAAAATGAAGAAAACAGGAAGTTAAATGAGAAGAAACTGGCTTCATTTATTAATGATTAGTTATTCTTTTTTTGAAACAGGTTGTTCCACAAACCAGCCGGATGCAGGAAAATGTATGTTTGCACACAAACAAGAAATACTACCATGTGAACGGAGCAGGAAACAGCAAAGAAAAGGGAAAAAGAGGGGGCTGCAGGTCTTGTTGGCCTGCTACAGAGAGTAGGTGGCTTTGAAAAGAACCTTGTAGGTTTGGGAGGACACCAAACACCGGTTCACATCAGAGCAGGCCCAAATGATTAGTTATTTTGACCTGTTTCGGGTGGCTGTGGTTCAGCATATAGAGCAGGTCATCTGCTAATCACAAGGCTGGTGGTTCCCTGGGTTCTCCGGTCTGCATCCCAAGTGTCCTTGAGCAAGTTGCTGAACCCCGAGTTGCTCACGATGCATTCGACGTGCTGTGGACGTGAGACAGAAAGCAGACAAAGCGGCGTATAAGAACCAGTCATTCACCATTTAAACAAAGAGCAGGAGGAAAATGAGAGCTGCTTGTTGGAAAAGTGAGTTGAACTGCAGGAGAAGTTAATGAAATGCAGGTTGCTGTCCAAGCAGCGTGTGATTACCCCTCCTCTCTCATTCTGTCTCTCTGGCTGTATTAACCTATCTCTGACCCAGATAATGGTTCCTCAGTCAGCAGCATTCACAGGTCAGCCTAAGAGTCTCCATGCTTCTGCTTCCTGGAACAAGCAGAAATAAAGAATCATTTTTATTGTTATTTGCTGCAGCAGTTTTTTGCATTTTAACAATATCGAGGTTAAGCAGCAAATGACCAAAGTAAAGGCTCTAATTTTACGCAAATGCAGGAATAATATTAAAATTTCCAAAATAAAAGTCCAAGCAAACCAACAACTTGTTTTTTAACAGCTCCGCTGGGCTTATTAGGACCTTTATTATTTTTGTATTACTCTACACATCCTCTAAAATGTATAATATTCATTATAATATGTGCAAATACACAGTGGCTATAATAACAATCAACACGCTTAACAGTAGATAAAACTGGAAGTTGTGCTGTGCAAGTGTAAACGTGTGTAAACGTGTGTGTGTGTCCACAGCACAGTATGTAAGATGTATGTGACATCCTTTCATTGTCCTTCTGCAGAGAAGCTTGCCGAGGCCCAGAGACGATTTGCGACGCTGCAGAACGAGCTGCAGTCTTCACTGGACGCTCAGCGAGAGAGCAATGCTTCGCCCGGTCTGCGGAAACGCAAGACCAGGTTCCACCTGTCGCAGGAGGAGCGCTGCAAACACCACAACATCAAAGACCTGAAGCTAGCCTTCAGCGAGTTCTACCTCAGCCTCATCCTGCTTCAGAACTACCAGGTTTTTAGTGCATCTACACACTCAGATCACTTTATGTCACCTGCAGTCGTTTGATCAGACTACATATCCTTTCCAGTCTCTTTCCAGTCTGGTGTGGTCTGTAGCTGCTGGTTTCTTCTTGTCTCCCACAGAACCTGAACTTCACTGGTTTCCGTAAGATCCTGAAGAAACATGACAAGATCCTGGATACTTCCCGCGGGGCAGACTGGCGTGTGGCTCATGTGGAGGTGGCACCTTTCTACACCTGCAAGAAGATCACACAGCTCATTACTGAGACGGAGGTGCCTGCCTGCCACACGTGGACTTTACTACATGTCAGACGTGTGTAGAAAAAACGAACATGTCTGAAACGAATGGTTGTTTTTGTATCCAGACCCTGGTGACCACAGAGCTGGAGGGAGGCGATCGTCAAAGGGCCATGAAGAGGCTGAGAGTTCCTCCTCTGGGGGCAGCTCAGGTCAGAATCACAGCTGATTACACTGGAAACACACCTGTTCATACATAATCAGCTATATGAACAGGTGAATAGAGGAACAAAGGTGAATGAAGTCACTCTGAACATGGCGTAGTTGTTTGTACCAGACAGGCTCGGCTGAGTATTTCCAAAATTGCTGATCTGCTGGGATTTTCCTGCACAGCCACGTGTAGAGTTTACAGAGAATGATCTGATATACTGCAGATAATATCTGGGCTAAAATGCCTTGTTGATGTTAGAAATCGGAGGAGAATAGCCAGACTGCTTTGAGCTGACAGGCTGAAGGCAACAATAACACAACCAAGTTGTGCAGAAGAGCATCTCTGAGCACACATGCCAAACCTCGAAGCAGATGGCTACAGCGTAAGGTTACAGTTCACACAGGCTCACCACAACCAGACAAGACTGGCACTGCTGGACAGGATGCAAGCAGACGTGAAAGGATGGAGCCATGCTTGCATCCACAGTTCAGGCTGGTGCTGGTGGTGTAATAGTGTGGGGGATACTATCTTCTTTAGCACCAAGTGGCCATCATGGTAGCTCCAGCCTACCTGAGTATTCTTGCTGGCCATGTCCATCCCTTTATGACTGCAGTGTCCTCATCTTCATGGCCTCCACAGTCACTGGATCTCAGTCCATCAGAGCACCTTTGGAATGTGATAGAGCTGGATATAGACGGCAAATATGCATCAACTGTCAATATAGACCAGGATCTCTGAGGAATGTTTCCAGACCCTGTTGAGTCTAGTCTTAAATAATTAAGGCAGTTCAATAAAGAGAGATCATTTAGAAAAACTGAACATTATTTATTGACTTAAGGGATTTGATTTTCTGAGCTCTTTGGCAATTAGACTCCAATGAACCATCATAGCAGAGTCCCAGCAACAATAGTGATTAGAACAGGATCCCCAGAGTGTAGATGCTGAAGGTGAAGTTGGAGGTTAGGACAGGTGGAAGAGGGTAGCACGAACGAGAGTCCAAGTGGCAGAAGATCATTGATATTTACAGAACCGAGACTGAAGATGGGGCAAGAAAATAATCAAACCAGAGTAATAATGTCAGTGTTGAGTTTGTGGATGTGAAGAATAGACTAACAGCCTGAATTTCAAGGTAAGCAGGTCAATCAGTGATTAAAGATCATCTTTATTGAACTTGGATAGAAGCTTCATTACTTAAGTCAAAAGTTGCTAGTGAATGTGCTTCTCATACCTCCCCTGTTCTGTAATTGTACTGTTGCAGATGTCACCTCTTGAAGAACAAATGTTGAAATGCTTGCTGAAGAATATCCCAGCATGCAATATTTTTGCATTTATCTAACTATAAAAAAATACAATTAAAAGCAAAACATTCCAGTTTTTAAAAGAAAGAGAAATAAAGCCAGCGGGGTGAGAAAGATTGAGAGAAAGACAAAGGAAACCATCGGAGCCTTCAGTATTGATTTTATAAGTGCCTCGACTCTGTTGAACAGACGGGATATCATTCAGGAGAAAAACAAGGCTCTCCAATGCATCTTTTGCTCCTGCATTAATTACTGTCATGTCTGGCTTAAAGTGTGTAACATGTGAGCTCTCCATGTCTCCTGTGTGTGTGATAAATATATTTATGCTTACGAGCAGGTAAAAGGAATGAAATTGGTTTAGAGTCTGTGACTCATTGCTGCATGACGTTTTGTCTAAAGCGTCTTTGGACGTGTTCGTGTGAGTCGTCACGTTAATCCGGTTTATTCCTGTCTGCCTGGTTCAGCCTGCTTTGGCCTGGACGACTTTTCGCGTGGGTCTCTACTGTGGCTTCTTCATCATTCTTGCCATCTGCTTCGTTATCACTGGTAAGTCTAAGTTACTGTTTTCACCGGCGTCATAGTTCATCTTCATAAAGCAGTAAACATGCTGCGGTTTGTTTAGGTGCCGTGTTCTTCCGCTCTGAGAACGTCTGGCCTATGGTGCGGATCTATCGGGGCGGTTTCCTGTTGATCCAGTTCCTCTTCCTGTTGGGCATCAACACCTATGGATGGAGACAGGCTGGAGTCAACCACGTCCTCATCTTTGAGATCAATCCACGAAACAACCTCTCGCACCAACACCTGTTTGAGGTGAGAAAAAAGACGTCTCGTCTTATAGAAGATCCTGGAAAATTGCTCAAATCTCTGAGTGGCAATCATGGATTCATAAAGTGTTTAGCCTGAGTAAACATGGTTGTTTAGCTGGGTAATTATGATTCAAGGAACAGATTATCATGTAAAATAAGATTTGATTCCGTAGAAGCACTACCTTTAGATGTCCACGGGGTTTTGTTGGTAACCCAGAACTGAAAGCAGAACCTCTTTTCACTCGTTATTCTGATTTTTGGGTTAATGGTGATCATGTGTCAAAGGAGCTTTCTTTTAATGCCATTTTTTCCTTCCTGTGCTGCAGATTGCTGGTTTCCTGGGCGTGTTGTGGTGTCTCAGCATCCTCTCCTGTCTCTACTCGCAGTACACTTACATCCCCATGCAGGCCAACCCTCTCATCCTTTATGGCTTCATGGTGCTCTTCCTCATCAACCCCTTCAAGACCTGCTACTACAAATCACGTTTCTGGCTCCTCAAATTGCTGGTCGGTTAACTCGTTTACTGGAAATGCTCCTTTAATGTATAGTAAATAGTCCACGCCCATGCTAGAGTATTGCACACTGATGTGCTTAATCACAATGAGAAAAGTAAACAAAATAGAGGTGAGAGATGAAAGGGTCATTTTAGCCCGTTTCTAGGTGGTTTGTGGGCAGGTACAATCCAAATTTTGTGGAAATAAATGAGATGCTATTGTCAGGAAACTAAAGTGATAGACTGCTTTCATAAGGTGTTGTAGGTTTAGAAAGGCAAAAAACAGCTCCCGGTTGCTAAGTGGTTGCCAGGGTCTGTGATGACATCACTATATACAGCTCAAAAAAAGCTAAAGTAAAAATCAGAGTTTAGCATCAAGTCAATTAAACCTGTGGGCATTGATCTAGCCACTTAAGTAGCAGAGGTTGTTAATAAGAGGGGCACCAATGAGACAGCCCCCTGCACAGGAACGATCGTACAGGTGGGCGCCTCAGACAGTTTTTCCTGCTTTGCTGTAAGTTTGCCTTTAGCTGGGGTGAATGTCACTGCTGCCAGCATTAGGCACATGGACTGCTGTCAGGTATCGGGATGAAATCCTTGGACCCATCGTCAGACCCTGCGCTGGTGCAGTGGCTCCTGGGTTCCTCCTGGGGCACAACATCCAGGCAGCTCCTGGAGAACGAAGGAACTGATGCCATTGACTGGCCCCACGCTCTCTCGACTTAAATCCAATAGATCACCTCAGGGACATTGTGTTTCCATCCATCCAATGCTCCCAGCTCAAACTGCCCAGGATCTCAGTGATCAGGTCACCATCATGTCCTGACATTGTCAGACATGCATAAAAGTACACGGGGGCTGAAATCTGACCAAACTCGGCAAACCTGCCTCGTCAGTTTTCACTTAGATTTTTGGGTTGTCTTGAATTCAGCCCACAGTAGATTTTCTTTTCCATCAAATAATGTGGCTTCCTTTCATTCCTAACACATTGCCACATATTTTTCCAATTTTTCTGAGCAGTGTTTGGTTGCTTCACTCCTGACTGCGTAGGAGGAGTTTGCAGACAAAGAAACAAATGCACAGGCAGACAGAGATTTGGTGTATTATAGTAAGATACCACCTACCTTACTTGCTAAAGGGAGTTGTGTCTTGAGTCACTGGGTATTTTGCTGAAAAGTCTGTAATTCAAAGTGGATGCATGATCCCAACAGTCAGGGTTCCTGCAAGTCCAGTAACAGATGTTTACAGCTGTGACACAGCAGCTGATACGGACTGCTTTAACAACATGAACCCAGTGCACACACGATGAGATGGTGTAAGATCCCTGCTCTGTGTGTGTGCTGAGGAATGAACGCTGTCACTTTGCAGTGTCGGAGAGAAAGACACAACCGTGGCAAACAGAAGGTTTATTACGCAGACGTTTTAAGTCCTGAAGAGAAAAAATATTCTATACTTTCAATAAACACCAGTGAGAACATGTAGAGAACATACACTAGCAAGCACGAGGTGTAATTAATTTTGTTCCTGTGTTATTTTGGCATTATTATCCTAACGCAACAAAGATTTAAAATAAAAACAAAGGAAAACCGATTAGAAATTAATTTCTGAGCTGTGTCTGCTGTTCTAGCATTTTCTATTTTATTAACCTGCGATTTAAATGTGTCTGCGCACATGTGTGCATGCGTCTCTATCTCACACAATTCAGATATCCATCTTAAACCTCATGTTTACAAAGCCCCCCCGTGTTACTCTGTCCTTTGTCTAAGCTGTGATAGGGGCCTTCAGGAGAGAGGGTGTGTGTGTGTGTGTGTGTGTGTGTGTGTGTGTGTGTGTGTGTGTGTGTGTGTGTGTGGTGACAAAGAGGGCAGGGGGTGAGGGATAATAGAATGCAGCTTGTCTCTGGGGAGGTGGAGGCTGTGACTGTGCAATCATTACAGGCATAGATCTATCAGTATGTTGATGCCCCGAGCTCCTCCTTTCCCTCCTCCTCTTCTTCCACTTCTCCTTCAGCCCCTCATCCCCCCTCCTTCTCCCCACCTGTCCCCCAGCATCAGCAGAAGACCCCCTGCTCGTATTCGTGTCCCTTCTTTCGCAGCTCCCCGCAGTCCTCAGCCCTCCTCCTCTGATTGGGCTTCACAGTCAGTCTCACTCTTGATTGGTCCTGCACACTCATGATGGCAGCATAGAATTAGAGTAGATATGAAGTGTTGGATTATTGTTTCATTGGAGTAAACAGTGTGTTTTCTTACTAGTAATGAGATCACGTATCCATGTCAGGTGTGCGTGTTGCCTCTGATGACAAACAGTATAAGATTTCATTACAGGACAAATTGCAGAGCTAGCAGCTGAATTACAAGTGTTTGCTCAAGAAATGAAGACGTTACCATGAGTGCAGCAGGCTTAGCCTTTAGACAACAACACACGGAGTGGATATGAGTGAGATGGCCACTCGATCGATACTGACTTTGACTGACGGGTTAAAAGAAATCAGCTAATATGTGCAAAAACAAAAGATATCAATACTGTGTGACATTTGTAGGGAATAAAGAGTATGTGGGGTTTGGGAGGGTGTGTGCATTCGCTCCTGAATGTCAGATGTAGCCGCGGGGGGGGGGGTTAAATGGAAAAAGTCGAGCAGGGTTGTATCATTTTACAAAGCGTGGTCAATAACTGAACCCCTGCCAAAGTCATATCCCAAATAACACGCCCGTAGAAGCAGGCTGCAGAGCACAGCCAGCTCCTTTCATGTCTTTGTGTTCACTAATAATTAGTGGCACGCAAATACACAAATTCATGTGCACAGGCACAAAAGCATGACTCATTAGAGCGTCCTGTGGCGTGCTGATAAGGTAGACCGGAGGCTTTATCCCACTGCGTTAGGTGTCTCCCTCGGCTTTGCACTTCCCTCGTAAAGTACTGCAGGATTTGCATGCAAATAATTTGTTGGCTAATTCAGTCTCAGTGATGAACCGCAGACTCGGGGTAATTGCAGCATGACGTCCCAGGTAAGGTTTGTTGCAGGGAGGTCAGCTGGGGCGTTTTCTGAAACGCAAGAAGCATTTTTCAGGTTTTTGTTGCACATTTTCTGTTTTCACCATCCGTCTTTTCATTCTTCAGTTTCGTGTTTTCACCGCGCCGTTTCACCGGGTGGAGTTTGCAGACTTCTGGCTGGCTGATCAGCTCAACTCTCTGGTGTTTACTCTCATGGACCTGGAGTATCTCTTCTGCTTCTACATCTTCGAGCTGCAGTGGAGCAACAGCAAGGGCCTGTTACCGGACTTTGGAGGTGAGGCGTTATGCTCTGCTTTTGTTTACTGGAAAAGCATGCACAGTAGAAACATAAAAACAAATTCAAATTCAAATTCAAATTTTATTTGTCACGTACACAGTCATACACAGTACGATATGTAGTGAAATGCTTGGACGACTGCTCGTGACCTAAAGAGAACAAAAAAGGAAAAGGCTATGAATAAGATAGGAAATAAATATGAAAAATTAAAAAGGGTAAATTTAACTAGGAAGGAATAAAATATAAATTAAGGTTAAAAATGAAATAACTGTACAACACAAATTAGAATGAAGGGTAAATTTAACTGGGAAAGAATAAGATAAAATATATAAATTAAAGTTGAAAATAAAATAACTGTACAACAAAATACACAATATAGAACTATATAAGAATGTATGAAGAAATATAAATAAATATATACACAATAACAGCAGCGTGATTTAAGTAATGAAGTGAAAACAATGTCCAGAAAGTCCAGTGTGTGTGTAAGAACCATATGTGTGGGTCAGTACTGTGTGGTGGTGTGATTGAGAGACCGTATCGCCTGCGGGAAGAAGCTCCTCCTCAGTCTCTCTGTGTTGGTCTTCAGGGAGCGGAATCGCTTTCCTGACCTCAGCAGAGAGAACAGTCTGTTGTTGGGATGGCTGAGGTCCTTCACCATCTTCCTGGCCTTGGTCCAGCACCGCCTGCTGTAGATTGAGTGCAGGTCAGGGAGCTCGGAGCGGATGGTGCGCTCAGCTGACCGCACAACCCTCTGTAGAGCTCGTCTGTCCTGCATGGTGCTGTTCCTGAACCAGGTTAAGATGTTTCCCGCCAGGATGCTCTCTATGGTGCACGAGTAAAAGTTCCTGAGCACCTTGGAGGGCAGTTGGAAGTCTCTCAAGCGTCTGAGGTGGTAGAGACGCTGTCGGGCCTTTTTCACCACGGTGTTGATGTGACAGGACCATGACAGGTCCTGCGTGATGTGAACTCCGAGGTATTTGAAGCTGTCCACTCTCTCCACTGGGCACTCGTTGATGACGGGGGTCTGGTAGTTCCTCTCCTGCTTAGTGCTGAAGTCCACTATCAGCTCCTTTGTCTTACTGACGTTTAGAAGGAGGTTGTTCCTCTGGCACCAGTTCTCCAGATTCCTAATCTCCTTCAGGTAGGCCGTCTCGTTGTTATCAGAGATCAGGCCCACCACGACGGTGTCGTCAGCAAACTTGATGATGGTGGTGGAGCTGGTAGTGGCCACGCAGTCATATGTGTACAAAGAGTACAGCAGGGGGCTCAGAACACACCCCTGGGGGGCTCCAGTGCTGAGAGTGGTGGAGGCTGAGACATGTCCGCCCATCCTTACTGCCTGTGGTCTGCCAGTTAGGAAGTTGGAGATCCACTGACACATAGATGAGCTGAGTCCCAGATGCTCCAGCTTGGTGGTGAGTGTGGAGGGAATTATGGTGTTAAATGCAGAGCTGTAGTCTATGAAGAGCATTTTAACATAATTCAAACCGCGCTGTGAGGACGAGTGCATTTTTCCCTGATCACACACACACTGGAGTGAACAGTGCTCTGTTTTATATTGTTGTAGGTTCCCGAGACTTCATGTGCCACAGCTACTCCTACGGTCTCCGTGCCATCATCCAGTGTCTGCCTGCTTGGCTGCGTTTCATCCAGTGCTTGAGGCGTTACCGTGACACAAAGAGGGCCTTCCCGCACCTGGTGAACGCTGGGAAATATTCTACCACCTTCTTTGTTGTCACCTTTGCCGCCCTCTACGCCACACACGAAGGTAGGAGACGGGACTGATAAGCACGTGTACGCTGAGGTATCAGCTGGGCAGACGTTATATAACAGCTTATGTCATTTGCAGTGCTTCGAATCAAAGAGGAACCCAACGCAGACACGGTCAGTCTCGAGCTGAAGAGTCGACAGTTTCCGTGTGTTTCGTGTATTACAGGAACATGTCAGCTCCACACAAAAGGCTAAAATGCCTTTTGTGTGGAGCTGTGTGTACTCAAAGAGCTGAGGTGACCTTGAGCGCAAATGCTAGAAGCTGGCCTTGGTTTCCATGCCTGGAGCTTTATAAAGAGAATGGGAGAGGTCTGTCAAACACAGCTGTATGTAAGCAAGGCTCTGCTCTCGGTTCAGGAGGTCAGACAGAGGAGAGGCAGCAGATCGGTGAAAGTCGAGGATTTAAAAAGAAAAGGCAGAGATTTGAAATTACGAGCAGGTTGGATGTAAAAAGAGAGCATTAATAGTCGAGTCACTCTCTCCGTAACAGCTTCGTAATTACCCTGAAATGATTAAAATTATTCTGATTCAGAAGCCAAATCACAAAGGAATTCATGTTCAGAGACGCTCGGGCAGTAAAAGCATCTCTTTAGCACGCAGCTTTGCATTTCCCGTCTGCATCGCAGATATTTGTTCACACGTCTCCTTTCAAAGCTGCTTTTCTATTTAAACCCTTGCTGGCATTTTGCTCGCCGATATATTTATTTTCCAGCAAAATGCCAGCAAGGAAACTTCATCTGCAACCTTTTAAATCATTAAATGCTATTTCTCGGTTTGGCTTTTTTCTCTTCGATTTAAATTTAAATCAGTGCATTTGCTTCCCAAGCTGACCGTCAGTGATACTGGAGGAACCAGAAGGAGAGACAGACCTCTTTTTCTTTTTTTTCTTCCATCTCAGTAGGAAAGGCGTCCATTAAACCATATCCTCCTTCCTCCTCTGGTCTGAAGCCTGTGTACCCTTAGACTAATGGCCTCCCTTCATGTGTTATTCTGTATGAAGCTGTCTTTCATCCAGCATGATAATGGAGGCCAAGGCTGATCGCTGGTTAAGTGAAGGAGGAGGGTGGGAAGACGGCTCCACAGACACAGACACGGACGTTGAATAAATGGTTGAGGAAACTGCCTGTTGAGGAGATCGTTTGAGTATTTCCTACATAAATAGGCTTTGATGGCTGAATGCGGCTGCCAATATCAGAATAACCTGAAT
Source organism: Maylandia zebra (assembly GCF_041146795.1). Taxonomy (NCBI): domain Eukaryota; kingdom Metazoa; phylum Chordata; class Actinopteri; order Cichliformes; family Cichlidae; genus Maylandia; species Maylandia zebra. Next base: position 2,245,177 of record NC_135188.1, on the reverse strand, counting down.
CCAAATCTGGTAAAGAAGCAATAAGAGCCTCAGACACACTAAAAATACAGAGTCGATGTACGAAGGAGCCTTTAGCGCTGATATTCGCTGGAGCCTTACTGCGGACAGGACGGTGCCAAGTCTGCCTGCATCGCCCAGCAGACCTGACAGCAAAGACAGCAGGTTGGTATCATGTTCACACCGCTCGGTCCGGCTGTAAAAGCTGTCTGGAGTGTCAGTCGGGATCTGGCAAAGGTCCCAGCGCCTGCGAGTGGATGTGTCACCTTCATCACTAACGCTTCCATTGTGACCTCGCTGCCACATCACCTCGCCGATTCCTGGAACTGCCCACACAGACCTCCGGGAAGCAAAAGGAAGGAAATAAATCACAGGATTCTCCATAGAGGACTGAGTGGTGTCCATTGGCTCGTGCTTCCATTTGCTGATCAAAATCTGTAAAATTAAGAGGCACAGTCTCCTCTGTGGTCTGTATGGGCCAAAGTGGAAATTAAGTCATCTGTGTGTGTTGAATCATATTTTTTAATGTGATTCAGCAAAACTGAGCAGATTTCTCCCCTCAGAGGAAACGCTCAGCTCACTGCTGCGAGCAGCTGATTGGACATTGTCATGAAACTGTAATCTCAGCAGAGGCTCTGAGGCCTGTAACCTGAGAGATGCTGGAGGATTTCCTGGTGTGGGCAGAGTTCCCAAACTGTGTAGCTGCACTGAGGCCTGACAGTAAAGCAGCTGCTTTTCTCGGGATCAATACGGAATCTGCTTTATGTACAGCAGCCTGAGACTTATCACTGTTTGAGATGCAGAGGAGCTGCAGGCCTAATGCTAATTTAAATTCTTGGGATCTATCCAGAGGGAAGGCAAAGGCAGAAGAAAACGATGTTTGACGGGCAGAAAGAGAAACGCAGCCTTGTGCTAGCAGGGAGACGGGAAAATGTGATGTTAAAGGTAAACCCCAAAGTGCAGTGTAGAGTCACTGCAGGCATGGTTTTAAAGAGATCCCTCCATCTGTAACACCAAATCCTGTAAAACATCTAAAATAACCTTGAGGAACACGACTCCTGCTGGTCTGTGTGAGGTTAACTGTGGTGGTGACGGGTGGAAACGGACTGAGACGGCTGTAGAGAAGAATCCCTAAATTTAGAAGCGATAGCCGCTGAGAGGAAAGTAAAATGGGAAATTTAATGCGAAGAGGTTGGAGAGAAAGCAAGGGTGCAGCAGGGGCAAGTGAGGACATGAAAGGGAGGAGATACTAATATTTAAAAGATATCAAACCGGAAGTAATGGAGGAGAGGAGAGGAGTGTAATTACCAGCCCCGGGCTGAACGCATGCCTGCTGGACTCTGCTGGAATAGAGATGAGGCTGAACTGACAGCTTTTACAACTTAATTTCATGCACTGACCCCTCGTTCATTATCAGGACAGGAATCACAGCACACACACCGACACAGCTCTAGTCAAACACGTACTCACGTTTACTGAAAACAGATAAAAGCTCTGCTTTGAGTCTCTCTCGCCATCTGTTTGAACTCTGATTCACCCCTGCAAACCCCAAAAGCAGACTCTTGTTATTATCAGTGAAGCACATCTCGATTCAGATACAAGGTGGAAATCTGATAAAGTGCACATGTTGAGATGGAGCTAACAGGTAAAATAATTCAAATAAAGCTGTAGGTATCATATTAGGTTGGAAGAAGTCTGAGCTGAATAAACACTCAGATCCTTGATTTATCTGAAAGCACTGAGACAACAGGGTAAAAATAGCGTTTAAACCCTGCTTTGAACACAAAGGCATTATCAGAAAATGTCTATAAAATATTCAAACTAAAAGCACCTAAAACTGACGCTGGGGCTGTATTTGTTATCATGTAATACTATAATACTACAGAAGTATTAGGCTGTTTGTACTTATGCATTAACCCTTTGCATTGTGCTGTTGTAGCTGATCGAATGACATTTACATGGTTTATTCATAAAGTGAGGCTGCAAGTCTCTCCAGCAGGGCACAAGATAAATCAGATCATTAATGAGGTATTAAAGAAAAAAAATATCTGAATTGTTGGACTTTTCTCTAATTTTAAATATCATGTTATCTCTTTGCACCAGTACTTTTGGGTTTCTATTCGTCTTTTTAAGCTTCTTCCTGGTGATGCTGGACAAGTGAGGGCTGCAATAAATGACAGTGGCTCTTAATAGTAAAACCAAAGGGGAAATCAGCCCCACTGAAAACACATGTAAGGTGATAACCAGCTAATGTAGTCAAGTGTTTCAGGTGGAACAATATCCAACCATTTAAACGCTGATGATACGCTGTTTGCAAAGTTATTTGCTTTCACCTTTATTATGAAATAAATGTATGACCTGTATAATTATGATGCTGTGGACTGTCAGACACCAGACGTTGCTCTGGGTGTTGGAAGAACAGCAAGTAGCACGAAAGTAAGGACACCAGAGGGAGGCGAGGACACGACAGAGAAATATGATTCTGGATGCATCAGGCAGGAGGAAAAGAGGAGGGTTGGTGTGCATCCTCGCAACGGACGGGGTGGGAAGCTCCAAAAGGGAATAACTGAAAGATGAAGAATTGGATGGTGTTTCAATATCTAAGGTCATCTGGCCTTTGTGACAGCGCCGTGGAAGTGTGGGGGGAGCTGTCTACTTCCACGTTAACCTTCTGCCTACCTTCATGTTTCACGCCCTCACAGTTCGCTCGGTGTGGAATTCTTGGCCTGCATCAAAAATTCCCTCATACGTGTCTGTGTTTGTAACTGCTAACTAAGCCAAAAACATGGGACACAAAGTGAAAATGAACTAAAGTAAGAGAATGAAGAACAAACCGCGCTGTGAGGACGAGTGCTGGATTCAGTGAAAAGGAAAAGCTGAAAAATAATTCAACAGCAGCCATTCTTGTTGTTTTCAAGTCCTGTTGACCTGTTGCAAAAGATGTGCTCTGTCTTTATCAGCACGACTGGTCAAGACAACAACAGTGTGTGTGTTTGAAAAGAAAATAGAGGTTGAGTGTGTGTGACAGGAGCCAGTAAGCACCGTTAGCCCATCCTGACCAGTTCAATCAATGCCCATCCCACCATGGTTGACCTCCTAATGGCCCAACAGTGACCCATCCTTGTGGAAAGACAGCATCAGCGAGTGGAGGATTAAATACCTCAGTACGTTAAAGCTAAAGGAAATCACATCGGTGGATATTCTCCAGTGAAAAGAGTCTGTTGTCTGGGACTAAGTCTAATCTACAGCTGGGAGACCTCGGTGTGGCCGTAGGGACCGGTTCCATCCCGTCGTCAGCTGATGCAGCAAACAGCACAATGGAGGCAGCGGCTAACAGAACAGCAGTAATTCTCTGTTGTCCCGGCTCTGATCCCTGGCGTCTCGTAGGCTGGAGGCACGTAGAACAGTGACTATGACAAATGAGAGCGAGCCCGATCTCTGCCTGGTGGCTGCCGTCTGTGCGAGTCGATGTGAAAGGCCATCGGGTGCTGATTTATACATCGGCGCCCACTGAGGAACAAGGAAATCACATCCGCACGGCTCCCACAGAGACACGCGGGCGCTGCTGAGCACAGCTATAAAAACACTGTGACATTACGCAGTACATCAATCAGCTGTAAACTAACTGCAGATTGTTGTACAGCCCACAGCTGAGAGCACTTGAACTAATAATAATTATCACGATTAATCCTTCATTCATGTCTCAGAAGGCAGAGTGAGGAGGGGAGGGGGGTTTAGGACTTACTTTTGTTTTTTAGAGAAATAAAATCTACTGTCATAACATCAGGTCCTGTTTTATTTAGCATTATCACCTTACAGCAAGAAGGTCTCGGCTTCCTTTAGTAAAAAGTCACTGGTTCAACCCTCCAACCTACATGGGGAAGTATCCTTGGGTAGGATGCTGCATCCCATAAGTGCTCTTTGCTGTATCCATCCGAGTGTGAGTGTGTGAAGGTTAAAAGTGCCATGTGTCTGCATGAGTTCTCTCAGGCACAGCCCAAAGACCTCTGTGGGTCTGTCTCTGACCAGTAGGTGCCCGTCTCTGCAGGAACCTAGGCAAATGTTGGTCCTTTATTTATCCAGGTAAAAAATCTCATTGAGATTAAACATTTCATTTCCAATAGAGACCTGGCCTCATGGCAGCGAAAGTCGAAACTACATGTACCACATAAGTACATTTAAAGTTTTCATGACAGTGTCACGGCTCCCCTTGACCTCTGACACAAATGACCCATAAAAAGTGCAAACAGACATGCTATGTACATTTTCAGGAGTCCCTAAAACCACTATTTAAACAGGTGGCGCTATAGAGCCATTTTCCCACACCCAGGGAAAAAACCAATGAAACATGACAGCCTTCATCGCGTTCGAGGCGTGACTTTTGAAGCTTTCCCAGCTCCTCATCTGCAGCTTACCCGTTAATGGTGAATCACCATGCCAACAGGGCGTGGTCTTAAATAAAAACTCACAATTTTCACAGTAAGGCATCACCAGGGCCTGAAGTTAATGCAGACGACCTTTGGGGTGCATGTAATGAACCTGTGAAGAGGACAAAACTTGATCTTTCCTGTTCCCACTAGGTGGCGCTCTAACTGGCGCTGATTATTTGCATATGAAACTGTTCCGATTAAAGACAATGAAAAACAGTCTGGTTACTTTACCGAGCCTTAACACCTTTTCACACTCTGTTTTTATGCTGTGGGCTGCAAGTGTGTAGATTTTAGTGCAGGCATAATGAAAAGTGAACACTGAAGTGTTATAGCTCTCTAAGGGTATCTGTTCAATCAATCAATGCTGGTCTACTCGTGGCAGGAGGGCTCCCTCTAGTGGTAAAAGTGATAATAGAAAAGTTGCGACCCTGCTCTGAGTGTGCTGATGCTGTTGCATTTCTCTTTACTGCAGCTAAAACCAGAGGAGTTCTTGAATGCAAGCCTCTGACACAAGTTGTGTTCGTGTGTTTTCTTTCAGAGCAAAGTCACGCAGACGCCAACACCTTCTTCTACCTTCTGATTGTGTCTTCAATCATCAGCTCCCTGTACACACTGATCTGGGATCTGCGTATGGACTGGGGTCTGTTTGATCGTGGAGCTGGCGAAAACATCTTCCTCAGGGAAGAAATCGTTTATCCACATAAGGTAGCGTCTGGTTTAATCCCCGTGCCCGTCCCATCCAAACAGACACTAACCCCGTCTGCTCTGTGTCCAGGCCTACTACTACTGTGCTATTGTGGAAGATGTGATCCTGCGTTTTGCTTGGACGATCCAGATTTCTCTGATCACAACGACCAAGATCAACTCTGTGGGCGACATCTTGGCCACCATGCTGGCTCCTCTTGAGGTCTTCAGGTGGGTCTGAACAAAGTTTGTTCCTTACGACGAGCTTCGCAGAGCACCCACGGTGACTCGTGTCGTCCTCCTCACCTTCCTCACTGCAGGCGCTTTGTGTGGAACTTCTTCCGTCTGGAGAACGAGCACCTGAACAACTGCGGTGAGTTTCGTGCGGTCCGGGATATCTCTGTGGCGCCGCTCAACGCTGACGACCAGACGCTGCTGGAACAGATGATGGACCAGGAGGACGGAGTCCGGAACCGCTCGGGCAAGAAGACCTGGAAGAGGTCCCACAGCCTGTCGCTCCGACGCCCCCTGCTGTCCACCTCACAGTAAGAAACCACGTGTGTGCCAGACATCGTGCACTTTTATTTCACTTTGAAGACGAGTGCAGAGCTGGTATTACTGTAGATGAAAGAAGTTATACTTCTATTAAACATCAGATATGGAAGGATTACACATTCCTCGTCGTTGCTCCTGGAGATTATAAAACTGTCACACTGAACATTTTTTCATTAATTAAATGTGTTCAAAGATACTACACCCATTTGAAATTGAAAAAAACAGTTGTTCCTTCAGTAGAGGAAGTATCCAGATGTTGCATTAGAGGCTGTACAGCTGAGGTCCCTTATGTTGAGCAATCAAGGAAACCCAGGATCTGAACTTAACTTTTCCCACATCCTGGTGTTTGAGCTATGAAGCGATACCAAAAATCCAATCGTATGTGCAGAAATTTTACATTTTAATGCTAAAATATAATTATTGCTGTTTTACAAAAAACTTTTTTTATGAATATGTAAAATGACACTGATTTACTTTCATTCCTGAACACAAAAGTAGTTTTAGCGGCTGAGTGTCATTCTTGATTAATTTCCAACTTCTCAGAGAAGTAAAATATGATTTAAAAAATATTACTGTGACATGTGTTTTCTTGTTTTTATGACAGGTGGTCTGATAAATTTGTAAAATGCTGTATATGCCTTTGTCTGAATTAAAGTCACAAAGTGTTACACAGTGTTACACAAACCTCCATTAACATCAGCACAGTAACTGTGCACCGGGAGCTTCATGGCATGGTTTGCATGGCTCCTGCAGGTGGCCCGGTGCTGCTGCCCACATAGTGTCTGGACTTGTGTGAAGACAATACTGAACTGAGTGCATGAAAAAGCAGTCCATGCAGTTGTTTTAAATAGTTAGTAATGTATAAGTAACGCAACGTGAAATGAAGTCTCGGTTTTGTCAGATAACGTCTGATTTTCTTTTTTTAATCGTCTTTATTTCAGATCGAAGAAGGACACCAAGGTGCTAATTGAAGATACTGACGATGAGGCCTTCAGCTGAGTCCACAACATCGGCACACGCACGCACACAAACACACACTTTACGACACTGTACTTATAAAGACCTCGTTCGCTAACGCCTGACCTCAAAGCTCCTCCCTCGTAGTGTTAACGCGCAGGCCTACCCTTCAGTCTCGAAACCTTTAAAGCAGTGAGGACCATCAGTCACTGTCCTCACCTCTGGGAAACTTACCTCATCTTTACATCCTTGTAAGTACAGTTGGTCTTTATAAGTATGGAAACAACACACACACACCTATAATGTAGAAACACACACAGAGATAGACCCGCTGAAGCACAAGTATAGTATAATATCGCTGCAGGTGAGGAGAGAGCTAATGCCACCCAGACAAACAGCCACACAGTCAGACAGATGGACAGACATCAAGGGAAACCTTCTGCACATAACCGGCGAGATAAGACCGCACTGCCCGGGGATTATCCTCTTCTGTTTTTTAAACGGACTTTTTTTAATATCTGTTGTTTACTTTTCTGTAGATTCTTCTTTTATTTCCTGAATTTGTTTAGAAGACGCTGCATAAAATAGGCTACCGACGACTGTTTGCACACCTACACTAGGATCAACAGGGAGAAGACAAAGCCAATCAAAAGACTAACAAACACAAACCTGAGGAAGGACTCTACACGCATATCACAGCATATCAGAACAAATCAACTGGTTTCAGCTTGTTGATTCTTTTTATACACCATCTCTCTCTCTCCTTGTTTTTTTTTTTAATTTTTAATATTTTTTTAGTTGTAATAACATCAGTGTGCAATCACAACCCTGGAGGCACTTGCAGGAAAAGTGCATTTATTACACAAAATCTTGTACTTGTACACAAAAAGGGAAATTTTGATTCAAACATTTCTAAGTCTGTGAAGTTCCTTTGTAATATTTGATGTGCATTATGACTCTGTTGTAGTTGTTAAGTCCTTTTACATTGTTGTTTATACTAGTCAGACTAGTTGGAGCATCTGATTGTCGATGTGTTTTATAATGTTTGGAATGTTTTTCATGGTTGAACTTGTGCCACATTTTTAACGAGCTCAGAGTTAGGACCCTCGGTTATCCCCGACCTCTAATTAGTGCGTGAACGTGCCCTGTTAACTGCAGCAAATGTACATGCGTTGCTTTTCTTTACATTAATTACCAAAGTTTTATTTTTTGTGAATGTGACTGTGGCTGGGGTAGCTTCCTTTAACAAGCCTGCCAACTGATATAAAAACCAAACGTTTAAAAGCAGATTGAAGTTTGCAGGCTGGAGATCACAGTAACATAAGCAGAGGTACAGCTGATCAGCTCGGTCCTGTTCCAGAAAGCAGGTTCAACAAATTCTAAGTTTTCGGCTCCAGAACAAGCTGATCGGAGTTGCTTCAAATCAACTCTGAGTGTGAGGAAACTAAGCCGTGATCAGTGCAGCGCTCATCAGCCAATAATGGGTTTGACTGTGGGCTACGGCATTTAGCATAAAAGTAAATGAAAAACAAAGTCAGCATTGTCCACTCAGTCATTCTTTACTTAAACTGAATCCAACCAAAATATATCTGAGTTTGGCACAATTACAGTAGAAAATAAATTATCTGTAGACATCTATTGAATTCAATTCAATTGAATTCATCCAGATACTCCGGATGTGTCCTGATTCTCAAACTTATTTTAAAATGCTTTCAGAACCTGAAAGTCGCTGAAGATGCTGAAATCTTCCTGTCATCTCCAACGTGAAAGCTAATGAAAGTGATTACTACAGTAGTGCGCACTGTCAGGCATCAGTGCAGGGCATCTCATGGACAACCTGACAGATTCCTGACTGCCCACAGAGCTAGAAGGATGTATCCTATAGAGCAGAGCCGGCAATAAATCCGTGGTATGCCGTGGTCGCTGACTCTGCTGTTACACTGATGACAGATTTATTATGAAAGCAGCCACGTTAGCCATCATAAACAACAAGCTAACATATAAATGGGATTGGACTGTTTGTATGGACCAGCTTCTGTTCCCCTTGGTGCTTTAAGACTGACTGCACGAATGAGAAAACCTTAAAAGTTGTTTAAAGGAAATCTGTCAGTGAGCAGTTTACTTATAGAGAGTCTGTTGCCCCGGTAACTGACCCGATGTTTAGATGAATCCCGTCTCTAAAACATCAAATCCAGAGTTTTCACTCCAGTTTTCACTAAACCTGCTCTCTGGAACGCGGCCCACGTAAACCGTGGAGCACTTTTAGATTTCACTGAGCTCAGTGAGTCCCGTCAGTTTTAAAACCGATGTGCCGGATCATGTCTTTGCATCTTGTCTTAATATGATTGCATTGGTTCTCCGGACCATGTTAGTCTTGAGTAATGGTTGAAAATTAGGCGACTGGGATTCTTTATGTTGATGAAGATGTTTCGCCTCCCATCCAAAATAACAGAATTCCTGTGATTACTGACGGCGGTGTTGCCAGATTTGGTTTTCCATCCAGCTGCAGGTAAACGGTCGTTTCGTTCGGGCAATAAAATCCATAATGATTAATAACAAAAACAAAACTGGGCTGCATGTAAGGCCATGAGGGGACTTGGCAGTGGTCAAACACTTAATAAGCTCGTTCTCAGCTCTTTAACAATGAAGCTTTCGGCTTCATGTGGCTTTATTTCCCGAGGGACGCCGCAGCGGATGGATCTGCATGCTTGATTTGGTGCAGATTTTACACCGGATGCTCTTTCTGCTGCAATCGCTCTTGCTTGGGATGATGCTAGAAGCCCTCTGTGATCCCGCTCTCTTCCCGAGCTTAAACTCGAGCCCTTCGCATCTAAGGCTGTAACAACAGTAACCATGGTTACAGATCATGTCAGATCCACAGATCGTGGATAATGCGCATTATCCACGATCTGTGACAATTTCGTGCCACGAGAACAATCAGGTGTCTTTGCTTCTGTAACACACACTTGAGCTCAAGCGTTGCTTCACTTATCTCAGCTGTTACTGTTACATTTTGAAGTAAGTGCGCCGCGTGTCTGGCCAATGCTATTACCAGCTACTGGTTTAAGTTTCGAGCTTCTCCTGTGAAAGGCCCCCTGGCTGTCCGAGAAACGATGGCGACGCTTTAACGCTGGCGTCTATGCGTGCGTGTTTGACCCTCTCGCTCTGCTGTTCCTCCCACCGCGGTAAAGTGAGCCGTCATTTGTGAGCCGCGGTCAAGCCAGCCGCCTCCTATCCGCCGCATAAATTCCCTTGCGCTTTTACACCAGTCTTTACGGTAGCGCCTTTTCGCTTTATATCCTGATTGAAAGCCTAGACTCGCGCACACAAATTACAATGGAACAGCCCAATACAGCCATCGTGACAGTCTGGTTGCATATTCAAAAATTCATTAAAAATCATTCTTAAAAGTTGAGGGCAAGCTTTCAACACAATCCTCTTCTCGGACACCTACTTTACCTCTGGGCCAGGTTTTACCCAGATTTACTGTAATATTACTCAGAAATCACAGTAAACTCATATTCAGTGCAATACAGTCAATACACTACAATTATGTTTATTTCAAAAATTCATTAAAAGTCATCCTGAGTAGTTGATGTCCAACTTTCAACAGATTACTTCTCTGGGACACCTACTGTACCTGTGTGCCAAGTTTCATCCAGATTTACTGTAGAATTCCTCAGAAATTAAAGGGTACTTGTATCCAATGCAGTCAGCCAATACAATATAATTATGTCAATTTTCAAAAATTCATTAAAAGTCATCCTGAGTAGTTGAGGTCCAACTTTCAACACATCCCTCCTCTGGGACACCTACTGTACCTGTGTGCCAAGTTTCATCCAGATTTACTGTAGAATTCCTCAGAAATTAATGGAAACATTTATTCACTCTAATACAGTCAATACAATAGCATTATGTCAATTTTCAAAAATTCATTAAAAATCATCCTGAGTAGTTGATGTCCAACTTTCAACAGATTACTTCTCTGGGACAGGATGATTTTTAATGAATTTCTGACATTTCCATAATTGTATTGACTGTATCGGGCTGTTTCATTGTAATTTGTGTGCGCGCATGTGCGTGCGACTGTTCGCGCGCGTGCACGTGCGCGCGGGTATAGGCTTTCAATCGGCACATAAAGCGAAAAGGCGCTACCGTAAAGACTGGTGTAAAAGCGCAAGGAAATTTATGCGGCGGATAAGAGGCGGCTGGCTTGACCGCGGCTCACAAATGACGGCTCACTTTACCGCGGTTTCCTCCCCGTGGCTATGCTGTGTCACCACCCACTAGTCATGAGACAAAGCCCAGGGAGCTACAAGACCGACTTATTACAGAAATGTCTCCTGTTTCTGATTCTTTCCTGTTTTTCCTCCTCCTCAGTGGCTGAAAGGCTGAAAAGCCTCCGAGTGCAATGAGCTTAATGTGAACTTGAAAAAGCTGGAAAGTCAAACTGTGCCGTATCTGTTTAGAGTTTAGAACGTGGATGGAGCGTCTGTCCGTTTAAACACACAGCATGACTTTATACACACATTAAACATGACACACACACGCGCACGCACGCACGCATTGCCTCTCTTGTGTCAGAGAGCACAAACACTACAGCAGATAGTTTTGTAAAAAGGCTCCGTTGTCTTGCCTGCATGCTGCTTTTTGTTTTACATTGTACATAGATGTTAATTTATTTGACATAATGTGTATATTAGTAATCATTGTAGCCACTGACAATGATTGATTTCATACGTTGCCATTTCTGCTCCAGAGCAAACAGTATTTTGGAGGCGACGAGGAGATTTTTGATCGTTCACAGTCCCGCACTTCTCCCCTCCATGTGTAAATCTGTTGAAACGTGTTTGTATAAAAATAGAAGAAGAAAAAAAAACGAATCCACAAAGATGGAGAACGTGATCAGTCGTACCTTGTTGGTGATTCCTTCGTATTTAGATATAAACGGGGCTCGAGGAGAAGGACGAGGTGGGGGGACTCCAGCGTCCTCAAGCTGCGGCGCTGTCCGTACATTTGTGAATGTGCATGGAAATATTGTGGACATCATATCTATCGTTGTTAGTCGCCCTGCAGAGTACCGTGGGAGGGCACAGGACGAGATCCCAGTCCGGGGAGGACCCACACCACAACAACATGATACCGCTAAACTGATCCACCGTGTACTTCTTGAATATCTGATCAAACTAATGAAGGATCTTTATCTGCTCACTGGAAGCATTTCAAGGTGCTTCGATGTGAGAAAAACAGATGTTTTAGTGATTAGTGTCTGTCTGAAATGTTCAGTGTGTGTAACCCGCTGACAAAAACAAAAAACAGGGTGATTTTGTACAGATGTTACACGATGATAAGCCCTGACATCCCTCTTTTTCCCCTCACGAGTGAAGGTTTTGTTTTCACTGCCTGCTGAAACCTTCACGATGTTTAAGTGCTCGATATCGATGTTGTTTGTACCCTTTTCTCTAAACTAGCTGAACGTGATAGTAACTGTAGTTTGGTAGATGGATGTTCTACTTTGATAAGATACTTTAAAATTGAAAAAGATGACAGAATAATGACATTGTGGCTAAATGTGACTTAAAGAGACATGAAGGGAAAATGTCTTACATGCTGAACCATCCTCCCCGAGTCCCTTTTACAAAGTAGTTTGTACATGTCGAGTGTATAACGCTGTTCTATGATGGTTTTTCTGATGGTATTTGTATTTCTGTATACACTTTGGTGATCCTGTCATATCTGGGTTTTATAAACCACGATTATTTTTAAAGCTCACTTGGCCTCTCGACTCTTCTTTTAACCGCCGCTGCATATTCTGTTCTGCAAACCTTTATCTGCGTCTCCACCCTGCAGCGGGGCCCCGATGCAGCTCTGTGAATATAGAAATAAACTTCAGCACACATGCATTATGGTTCGTTTCTGCACTTTAACAGTGTTCTTTGGTTCCTTTTGCATTTTAGGATTCGTGCTCGTTTCATGTCTGCACTGTATTGTGCGGTTTTGAAGTTGATTCTTCACCCGCTCTTGCGCTTATGTAGGTCTGTCCAACAGCGCTGGCAGCCTTTGGGGATTTGAGGTCTTTCTCTCTTTTCTTTCTTTTAATTCCCAGCGGGCAGACAGACGCCGTCACATTCAGCGTGCCAACCAGGAGAAATGAATCATTGAGAAGCATGAAAATCACGCTTGTTGGCAGAGAGAAAGCCCCCACAAAAATCAAAGGAGAACACGGTGAACTTTGTTGAATCATCATGTAAAAAGCTCTCATAATCCAGCTGAAGCATCGCAGCAGTTTTTCTCCCCTTCAGGGAAAAAAAATGTTTATTTCTAACTTTGGAAGCCACCGCGGCACTGCGTCAGTGTTTGCGTGTCATGTGACCAGTTTACCCAGATACATCTGAGGAACATTTAATGATTTAATTTGTAACAAAACTACAGACTACCGGACCCATTATATTTTGTTTTGTTGGAAAAGCGGACAATGATTATTCTTATTTAAATACAGAATTGTGCAAAAGTCTCATTTCTTTCCATTTTGCTCCGAAAATGGGAAATCGGTCCAGTAATTTATTGAAGCTTGTACAAACAGTGTAAAAGGCAAACACAGAGTTTGTGCATTTCTAATGAGCTTAAAGTCAATATTTGGCACCGCAGTCTGAACTCTCTTAATTCTGTAAGTGTTCAGGAATAGTTCTGCAGGCTCCTTGGAGGACGTTCAGAGCTCTTCTTTGGATGTTGGCTGCCTTTGTTCTGTTGAGCTATGCTTTTACTGCACTGTCAGTATGTTTGGGGTCACTGTCATGCTGAAAAATGAAGCCATTAATAATCAGATGCCTTGCAGATGGTTTTACATGATTAAAATCTGGTGGCACTTTTATTTGTTCATCAATCCATCAAGCTTGACAAGATCCGCAACACCACTGGCTTCAGTCTGCCTCAGATCGTGACACAGCCTATAGCCATATTTGGGCATAAAGACAAGGATTTTTAACCCAAAGTCAAATTCAGCCTCAGCTGTTGATTTTTGCTCCAGTACTTATGTAATTCGGCATACCTCAGCCCTGTTCCCGTCCTTAATAATTGCTTCTTTATATCCATATTTTCTCTGAAGCCATTTCTAACCAAGCTTTGGTGAACAGTAGATGGATCAACTGAAGGGCCAGATGTTCTCTCAGGTCCTGTTTCAGGTCATCTACTGTATGCAGTTTTTTGTAGACCACTTCTCTTTTTTACTCATCTAGTTTCCTCAATTTTCTAAACGACACAGATATTCTTTGCTGATCACTTTGTTACTATTTCATGCCTGTCAAACTGTTTCATCTTTGGCATTTTTCATAGATTTCCACTAAGAAATGACAACAGATTCTGTTTTGTGACTGTCAAAACTTTTGCACATACCTTTAAAAATAAATGACTCTTTAGTTATCGAAGCAGCTGCAGGTTTCTACCATTGTCGTTTGAGCTCCAGGTTTTTTGGTCTGTCAGATTATCTCCTCTTTACAGGCTCCATCTGCGCACACAGACACTCCTCAACAGTGACTGATTTGCGTCGGCGAGGCTGTGTTGGTTAAACTCAACGACAAACAAGCTGCTAGTCAACATCTAAGAAGTTCACAACTAGGTTGTTTATTTTATGATAACTGATACAGGATAAATGTTATACATTCTATTTTAACACTGATATTTCGATTTTATTTTCAATGTCAGTATGCAAAAAAAGAACAATGCGAAATTAAACATTTGGTGATGAATATGATACATAATTTGATCTTCATTAATATTAAACCAATTAATCTTAAGGACTCATTGTTGCCCCAGTGATAACTTGTTTAGCTACAACACAAAAAAGGGGGAAATACAAAAAAATAAACAACAAACATCAAGAGTTGGCTGACAGCAAACACTGTAGAGAACCACATGATCTTTAGATGTGTAGATGCATATATAAAAATACAGGATCCCTGTTGTGTGTATATATATGCACATACAGTAATAACGCATTTACTATAGTTGCAGAGCCTGCAGTGGGCCTACAATTAGACAAAAATGAAGAGAGCAGGATACACATACATACACACGTTTACCATAATCTCCCCATATAAACACACAGAAACCAACCAACCGACCCACAGGCAGGCTCTCCGGCTTTAGAGGCTAAAAACTACATTTGACTTAAAAAAAAAAAAAAAGAAAAGAAAAAGAAAAACAAACAGACATTCACATTTCTCAAACAAATCCCATGATCTCATGAGTCCTCACCTGATCAGCTGACTCAGCCGTCAGCCTTATTAACGTTACTGCCACCACAGAAGCTTGAATGATAAAGATGCTGAGGATGATGAACTCCGTTCTTCCCGGTGCGTTCCACTCGTGCAGCCAATCAGGGCCGAGCTGGCTCTCGTTGATTACTTCACTGTCTGTTGGCCCTCGTCCCCACATCGTCACTCCTCTCGCTCGCTCACTGACTCACTGCGTTTCTGCCAGTTTCTTCATCCGTGAGTCAGAGTGAGTGAGCGAGCACGTCGTGGAGACACGACTGCAGCTGTTTATGTCTGTGTTTAGTGTACGTATGTCCTTTGCATTCATGCATTTACCTGTGTGTGTGTGTGTGTGTCTGTGTGTGTGTGTGCACGCATTACTGTCCATCTCTGTGCAGGCCTCTACGGTGAAGAAGGGGCTTTGCTTCCGCTGTAATGAACCTGGTATCTGTTGACCATCTGCCCCTTCACTTCAGTCGAGAGGCAGGTAGTCTTGCAGGGGATGAGATCCTCCTCGTCTTCGCCCATTAGCCAGTTCTGTACGGAGCGTTCAGCCGAGGCTGTAACGTGATTGGTCAGCCAGCTCTGGTGCCACTTGTCGAAGCGTTCGTGCTGGCTCGCTGCCACTCTGTGCTGCGACTGTGAAGGAAGAAGACAAACTGTCAGAGACTTGTCACTGAGAGACAAAACCGGATTTAATAAGCAGAAAACTAGCAGGGTTGGATTTCTTTTCTTCAGCAGAGCTCTGATGAGACCCACGCGGAGGACGGATGTCTAAATTTAAACTTAGATGCCAGCCTACCTTCCTGGCCTTGACGAGGGCCCCTCTGCGGTACATGTAGTCCTCAGAGTTCATGACAAACACCATCTTGTGAGTGTTGAGTTTAAAACGACAGTCGAGACTGCCGGCGTTTTCCACGCCCAGCTGGCGGTGCCACTCTCTCCTGCAGCGCATCGCCTCCACCTGTCGCACTTGCCAGCGGCGAAAACGGCGCAGGTTCCTGAAAAAAATGGCGACACGGTGCGGATTACAAAAAACTGCCTTGACGTATTCTCAGGGTTCCTGAAAGACATCCGTTATACCCTGTTGATCTTTACAAATGTTATCTGAGATGACAGCAGATCTGTCATCAGATACCTTTAACAGAGCGTTCCCATAATGCTACCAGCTGAGGCACAACGAGCCAAACATAAAAACATGAAATCAATCAAAATCTATTTGGGGACACAGTTTTGTAAGTTTTACTTGATTTTTAGTTGAACAAATTCTGTCTAGTCTAATACACAAAAGAAATGCACCATCACAGCACAACGTTTATTAAAAATAAGACACGTAACGCAGGAGGTGTGCAGGAATTCAAATGCACTTTGGTTTCTCTTTCCAAGTATAATGAAATATAATATATTACAGATTCATTTCCACTGTCACACCTTTATTCTGCTGTTATTTATACTGCCACATAAGTAGAAACAGTAGAAACATCTGTCATACCTGGGCAGAAATACGGGCTTGAAGAAGTAGCCCTCTGCTTGAGAGCACAGACTGGACTCTGTTCCTACAAACTGCTCCATGTAGCTCGACAGGCACTAACAGAGGAAAGTTCCAGCGTGTTTAATCAAAGTCCAGTTATTCATTTCCAAGTTTCTGGTATGTAAACAAGTTTAGAAATTGTTAATAAATAAGTGTTTACCTGAACATCTAGCGGGTCATCAGCCTGGGCCTCCTCAGTGTCCAGCAGCTCGATGGTCATTGTCACTTGACCCTTGTTTTGAATAAACATCACCTGATGACAAAAATGAAACACCCATGTTTGAATGACCTCACTACACCTGAATCAAAACTATGACCCAAAAGTGTGACAAAGGCCTTTGCTTTATTCAAACAATTACTTAATAATAATAATAATAATAATAATAATAATAATAATAATAATAATAAATTGGATTTATATAGTGCTTTTCAAGGCACCCAAAGCGCTTTACAATGCCACTACTATTCATTCGCTGCCATATCGCGCCATCGGCCCCTCTGGCCATCACCAGTAGGCGGTAGGGTAAAGTGTCTTGCCCAAGGACACAACGACCAGGACAGAGAGCCCGGGGATTGAACTGGCGACCTTCCGGTTACAGATGCGCTTCCCAACCCCCTGAGCCACGGTCGCCCCGACTTGACTGTAATTTCCCAAACTAAAGGCCCCACGTGGCTGTGCACAGTCTGAATGTTATAGCTGTGTACGGTCACTGAGGGGCAGTACCAAACATATTTGGAGCAACTAGTCTATTGAAGGCCTTTATGGGGTTTTTTTGGCTGCTGTTGGTTCACCTTCATTGAACGTCTTTGTAGTGAAGCAAACAGTGTTAGAAACAAAACTGTCTGTGATTCTCATTCTGCTGTTCGGATCATTTTGTTATATTTCGTCCGCTTTGAACCGAGCTCTGGCTCATTTCCCATCAGTCTACCTACAACATCATCATCAGGTTTGTGTTGTTTTGGTAGAAATGCACACAAGCACATCTGCATTGTTTCACACACAAAATCTTTTGCTCTGTGTAGTAAAGTTCCTGCACGAATGGACATAAACGCAATGAATTCCTCTTGAGTCAAAGATGGACAGCAGCATCCAGATATCTGGGAGAGAAATTAAAAACAGTCTGCACCCAACCAAAGAGAAGCCGAGATGTGGCGTTCTTGGTTCTCAGTAGAACTGTGCCATATTATACACATCATTTAAGAAAGTATACTTTATTGATCCCCGTGGGGAAATTCCTCTCTGCATTTAACCCGTTCACCCAGTGAAGCAGTGGGCAGCCATCGGGCGCCCGGGGAGCAGTGTGTAGGGGAGCAGTTCAGTGGATTCGAACCACCAACCTTCCGATCATGGGGCCACCACTCTACCTACTGAGCTATCCCTGCCCCAATAACAATAATACACTACATCTCCCCCCACCCTCCTCACAAAAGTGTTATACTGTGCGGTCAGTAGTACAGCGTTTCTCATCCCTAGCATGCAGATAAAATTAAAATTTAAAAAGATAAAATTACTGAACACTGTGCTGTTTTCTCAATTGAACAATAACATCTTTAAAAAAAAAACAAAAAAACAAAGCAAGCAAACTGTTTGGATCCCAGAAAAGCATTTCCATTCTTCTACAACCGGTAATCAAGTATTCAACAGCTGTTATCAAAGCGTTAGTACCAGAGAAAGGTAGCATCTGATTACATTGAAGTGTAAACGTGTTTATCACGCTGTGGTACAGCTGGCTGTCATAAAATAATTTCAGGTCCACAAAAACGTAGTTAAATCTCAGTCATTAGTTGGAAGGTGAAATTTCAATCGACTGCACCAAAGGCCTCAACAGCATGAGAAAAATGTAAAGAATGAATCCTTGGGGGAAAAAAATACTTGGACTGGAGGAGTGAGCTGGCTTTTGTTTTCCTACAATCACGATCGCTGTCCGTAAAACATTCCTTTACAAAAACAGCTTAAGTGATGCACTTTCCTTTTATGGGTACATCTAGTCTTCTGAAATTTTTACCGTCCTGTGAAATCGCAGAGCAGCATATTTTTACTGCAGAGAAGGATAATCTGAAATAGTTTCACTACTTCAAACAACAGCTGTGTGTCAGGGCCAAGCGTTTAACCCACTGGACTCACCTTGAAGCAGTTCTCTTCGGCCATCACTCGCTCAGCTTTCCACTGGTAGCTGGTCTCCCAAGCTGCTCTAACACACTGTGAGGACAGGTTTCCCCCGGCTGCCCCTCGTTTCCTCTCAGCCAGGTAAAGCTCAACCACTTGCAGACACACCTCGTCGCTCACCAGGTGCTGCAACTTTAGTCAGAGAGGTAAATATTAGAATATGCCAGTGTTCACATTACAGAGTCACGGGACTTAGAGAATTAACCTGTGTGTGAAACTGTTTACCTGTCGGATGATGTTGTGGATGACTTTGTCGATGGTGAAGCCGATATAGGCGTGGATGGTGAACATCTCCCTCAGCGTGTCCTCATATTGTGTAGAGTCCAGGTTGCCATCAAGCAAACTGCGCACCATATCGAGGAAAGCTGGGTAATACTCCTCTAACTCCACCTCACCTGTGGAAGGGGAAGGACAGCACTTTTGTTAGAGCAGCTTATCCGTGTGGATGTGCAGTGGAGACTAGGGCTGCACGATACTAGGAAAACCTGCGATGTGCGATAACTGTGATCAATATTGCGATAACGATATGACTTGCGATAAAATAAATAGCAAAACAAAAAAACAAATACATAATTTCTGTTTTACTGCAACAGTTTTATTTAAAGAAAGCTGCTGTATTAGCAGAGTAACACCAAAGTGCACTTTAACATTGAAACATTGCCCCCATAAAAAGTGTCTGAGGCTTGAATTCTGAAAGACATCCTTCCCGGTCTCTAGAATTCGTTTTGAATAAACATAACACACTTGTCGGTCTTCTTTAAGATCCCAGCTGGCCAGCACCTCACGTGATACACGGGCTGTATTTTCACTAGTGTGAGAGTCTGGAAAACACACAGTCTCTAGACACAGTGTTTTCAGTTCAGGGTCTACGGTGAGGAAGTGCACTGTGAAGCTCATATATGGCTCCGTTGTATGACTTGATCATAGGTCTGTAGTTGTTGCGTAGTTTTCAGCTTGGCTCAGTTCAAACGTGACGGTCTTGCGGCATGTTTCGTACATTTGTGGAATGGCAACATGGGAAAAGTAGTTTCGTGAGGGGATGCGGTATCTCTGGTCCACTTTATGACTGGTGAAGCCCTCTCTGCTAACTGTATTTATAGGCATCATGTCTTTAGCCAAAAAAATGTGTAATGGCCTCTGTTATTTCTTTGTAGCGCTTCGACGTTTTCTCATAAGGAGTTCCACTTGAAAAACTCTGATACAGAGACGGCTGTTGGACTGCGGCGCTCTTTGTCTTAACATTAGCGACCTTTGTTTGGCTAGCCCTGTCTTTCTGGAACTCTTCAAACTGTTCTCTGTGGTTGTGTTGAAGATGATGGTGGAGTCGTGTTTCCTCTGGTGGTTGCCACGAGTGTTCGGCAAGTGTTGCAGAGCACCTGTGTTTGGAGAACGTTGTCTTTATCAAATCCAAAGTACCTCCAAATAAGCGAGGTACTTTTTTTTTTTTAGCCACGAGTTCATAGTCAGTAGCGTTCTCGTCATGCGTCTCGCTCTCAGCCATTACAACTCTGACTCGTTGCTGCAGCGTTGTTCGCTCCCCACCTGAGTAGGAGGCGGGCCTCTAATCCATTTGATTGGTTAATGCCGTGAAGGGCTCTATTCGACTGGTCAAATGTGTAAAGGGGTTTCTTTGGTCAGTTCGATTTATTGTGCAGGCCTAGTAGAGACCCTGTCCCAGCAACCAAAAGCAGTTATTTACAAAAGGCAGGCCTGATGTGTGTTTGAAGAACAGATTCTTCTGATCTGAAGAAGGGTTGCAGCAACAAGTCAGTTATCAGAAACTATCGGTTAAAATGACTAAATATTAGAAAGTTTCTCAAACAAGAGGCTTTTCTGTGTCTTATATTACAAGGAATGTAATATTGTGGCCTAAGACACTCTACATGTACAGCTTGTAATATGCTGAACAAGAATTTAGTTTGTTTTTGATAACCAGTAAACCTTGTCCTAAACAGACTTTTAGAAAAGTGCCTTTAACTGGTCCATACAGGTCCTGCAAATCTGTTCAGAGCATCAAAAAGTCTTTCACCACAGATTTCTTCCCTAAACAAAACACAACAATGCTACTACAACACTGAGATTCTGAACAAAGTCAACTAAATAAAGGTTGACACGTAGCATTAGTAGAACGATCATTTTTCAAACGTTATTTTATTGCCGTGCTGTTTTAAACACTGAGAAATGTTTCAACATATCTGTAACATCATTCCCTTTAGCAAACATTAATCTTATTTAACAGTGTGACTGACACCAATTTAAAAGCACATTCTGATTCAGTGCACATTTATTGAAGCTAATTATCTAATCGTCTTGATGAAGTAACTTGTATATTACAGCGTGTGATTATTGCTCAGTGATCTGGAATAAAGCCACCCACACTGAGCTTACCTGTCTACATCACAGCTGACCAACCCCACTTAAAAATCAAACACCTGACGACTGTAAAGATGTGAGTAACTGTAAACATAGACTGGACTTACTGGGCTGCTTGAGGCGGAGCTCCATAGCGAGGTCACACGCCTTTTCCCTCCGTCCCTCTGCCATCAGCAGCCTCTCTCTGCTCTGCTCAGCTCGATGCTCCAGCAGCTGCCGTTCTGCTTGTCGGTAAACCCGCAGCAGCCGCGAACACAGAGTCTGGTGCAGCCGCAAAAAGAAATACCAGTTGTTGTTGACAAAAAACAGGTTGTAGACACCATCCAGCTCCTTTTGGTGCTCTGCTTCGGGGTCACGAAGGTCCACCTTCTCCCCGGCTGCACCCGAGCTCATCTCCATAGGTGTAGACCCCGGGGTCGGTGTGGATCCAGCAGGCTGGCTTATGCTGCTTGAGGTGGTCGAGGCTTCGTTTTCTGCAGGTTGGGATGGGCTGCAGCGCCTCCTCCTGGAATCACCGTTGAGCTGCTGCTGCGGTTGGGACTGGGTCTGGGACTGTGATTGGACAGGTTGGGGTTGAGACTGACAACTGCTGGCTGCTGCTCCTGATGCATTATTACCATTTCCTCCTCCGCCTGCTGCGGTGGTGGCGGTTCCACCTCCTCCTTTATCGCCTCCCTCTTCCAGCTCAGCCTCCTCATCCGTCCATTCTTCAGTATCACTGAGCTCACCGCGGCGGGAGAAGAACAAGTCGGGGACAAAGTGCTGGATGATGCGTTTGATGTGGTCCTTGTCATCTTTGTGAATAGTTGGTTGTCGTTTAACGTGGTAGATGATGAGTGAGGCAGCATCCTCCAGGATTTGTTTGTCCTCATAAGTAAACACCATGTGAGGTTCACTGGATGAGGCTGAACCATTACGGCTTTGTTGGCCAACACCACCTTCTTCTGTGCTCTGCTCCTGACGCTGAGGTAAAAAGAAGAAAATCAGACAGCAGAAGGAAACTCCTACAGGCCAAGCAGAAATACGGAAACCTTTGACACCAAGAGGTTTCACTGACCTCTGACAAATCCCTTCAACAAAAAAACCCCACCTGCACTCAATGTCCTTTGACTGAAACACACCATCTTCATTATGAGCCATGGTGTTAGAGCAAAGCCACTTAAGGAAAATTTTATAGCTCTGTTCTTACTACAAATGCTACTAGAGTAGCTTTGCATACTCACAATTCCTAATAATGTTAATTTATTTCAGTTCAGGCCCTCAACTCATCTCCTGTCTGGAAAAACTGTTTTAGCTCCTCCCCCTTTAAGCCCACCCTCCTCATAAGTTAGCTGTCCTCTAATTGGCTGTCCATGACAAACAAAAGGTTTGAACAGCAGGAGGCGGGGCTGGTGGTCAGAGCTTTGCCCAGGGATTTTGGCTCATAGGGATTACCCATCACGTATACAGACCTCAACAGGTCCACTTTAGTAACGTCAACGTGGACGCGAAATCCTAAAGAACCATCAGAAGTTTGAACAAGTTAAAATGTCAAATGTGAAACTTCAGTCAGGTGACGCATGTTGTGCACCTGACTGATGAACTGTAAGCACCAGAATAATCTTTTTAAATTTTAGAAAATGTGAGAGGATAATAGTCAGGTTACACTATAATGAACGCTTTTATACCCTCTCACTGAGTCTGACTCTTCTTATGATTATACAAAAGCGATTATGCAGGACTGCTATATCAGGCTTCACACCTCGTTATCTTTTCATCACCATTCAAGGTCGCGAATAGAGGAGTGTTTACCTCGTCGTAGATGCTTTCAATCTCATTAAGAAGACTTTTCGACCGCAGGGCCTTCATATCGTTCTGTTTGAAGTTGACTCCTTGGTGGTCGAGGGACTTCAGGTAGGCCTTCTCGTACTGCTCCCTCCAAATCTTATTGAAACCCTGCTGGGCCTCTCGCCACTCTTCCTCCTTAGCTTTCAACCTGGAGAGGAAAGAAAAGCTTTAAAGTTGACGCCTAAAAAAAACATTCATGTAGTTGAATCTATTTTGTCACCACAGTGCGTTTGTTTTTTCACATGTTAGACTGGAAGGAAAAAGGCAGTTCTTCAGAAAGCACTATTCGTGTAGCAGGGTGCACAAAGACCTCCATGTTGATACAAGGATTTTGCTCACGCTGTCAGCAGCTGAATATTCCCATCATATTGTCACTTGCTTAAATCTCTCAGCTGGTCATGTAAACAGAAGTATAATCAACAGTTTTCCTTCTATAGCCACAGTGATGTAAACATTAGATGTGTTGGTTCAACATCCTGCTATTTCATATGCATATGAAAGAATATTGTGGCTATAAGGCTTAAAGTGTCTGCACATGTCAGACGTCACTGGGGAATTCTGAGATAAAGAGATTGTCCTGACCTCTTCAGCACCACAGGCACAGCAGTAGCAGGACTCCTCTTCAGTCCCTCGATGATCTCAGGGGCTTTGTCGCCATAGATACGATACACCGCACGACGCTGGATGACCTCAGAGGTGCCGCCCAGGCAGTCGTCTAATCTGAATCGGTCCTGGTCCTCTGGTGAGAGGCGAGAAAGCTTCTTCTGGACACTCTCTAGGACTCTGATGGTGGCCAAGTTTGTCTCCAGAACAACATCCAACTAAAGAATAAGTGTTAGAGACGGCTTTTAGAGGGCATCTTCTAAAGCTTAGCACCACGCGATATATGTGTTTAAGAATAAAACATCCTCGGGGTCACCAA
This sequence comes from Maylandia zebra, assembly GCF_041146795.1. Lineage (NCBI taxonomy): Eukaryota > Metazoa > Chordata > Actinopteri > Cichliformes > Cichlidae > Maylandia > Maylandia zebra. The sequence continues at coordinate 2,221,482 of NC_135188.1, read as the reverse complement.
ATATATTTACTACTTGTTAAAAACGCTAACATTAAGATGCACATACCTCAAATCTTTCATCCTCACAGCGATGCAGCTGCTCCTCATAAGGAGTCTTCTTGGAGCTAACAAAGGTTGAATCTTCTGACCAGGAGGGGAAAGACACCCAGGTGTCATTCAATACCTGCACACATACAGATAAAAACATGAGTTTTCATGCCAGCACACTTTTCTATGGTAACACTTTAAAGATTGCTTTTTATGCACCTTGATATTTTTACTCTGGACTTCAGAAAGTATAATTAAGTTACAATATGATCGCCCGATCAATCTGCTGTAGCACAGATCCCTTTAAGGCATCTTTCTACTGATTGGGTGCCCCTCACACACAAAATATTTGAAGAGAGGGTACGTGAGGCTGCCGTGCTGACAGAACGCCTTATCAAGAAGGCATATTTTAGGGGTATGCAGGAAAGGTTCAAAGCAGCCTGGAGGCTGAGCCTCAGCGATTACTTGTACATATGCTGCCTTTGTTATTTGAAACTTTTCTATGAGAAAAGGAAAAACATATTTAAGCTACATACTGCCTCCCTGTCCTTACTGTACTCATCTGATTCTGCATAACCATAATCAACTACCAGCTACCAGGCCATTAATTAGGATTTCTTTCCCTCAACATGCTCCTGATGACTGCTAAGTAATAGACGCTTCTGAAGTTACAATCCTAATATGGCAGTAGGGTCAAAGTTTCTATTAGGTGGTCACACGATGTGCATACTACTGAGCAAACAGTACGTCTGTGTATACATGTGCTCCTAACTGCATGTGTAACCTTTTGCCATGGTTCAACATTTTCAAAACCGAGTTCCTGTTTTTGTGTACTTTGCACTCGAGACAGAAACACATGCACAAGCAATACACTTTCCCCCCGTTGGTTTCCCACCATTTCACTAAAATACAGGTGGCAATAAAGTGTGAGAAAATGTGGGAAGACTGACTCGCAGCTTCATTCAGACACGCCCACAACAATCAGAAAGAGAGCAATGATGTGCTCCACAAGATATTCACCATATCTGCAAAACGTTACATCAGTGATGCATAAAGTGACATATGAGGTCAGAGTCTTGTACATCACTGTGGTTATTCAGAGTTTTGAAAAGGGAATAATTTATAGTGTTATTTTCTGTTAGATACTGATCAGGGATAGGGTTAGATGATCAACTGAAAGGTTCCATGTCAAGTCTTTGCTGGATTTTATTTTCCCCATTTCTTAAGGACATGACTTTCAGATATTGTTCATCTACTGTAGAGAATTGTTTAGGTTTGACACTCATTTTGTCTGCAACCTGTCCGGTTTTCCACTTCCCTCAAACTTTTTTGCGGACACACTGCACACCATACTGACAAGTGACAAGTTTCTGCTAATAGCTTTTTAGGAATTGACTTGCTGGCCTAGAAATACTATTTTATGCCTGTCAAGCTGTTCCCATCGGCATTATACAGATTCAAAATGGCATGGTTTCAAAACATAGTGATAGTAAAATGTTTCAAAAAAACAGCTGATTAGAAAATTAAATTGATTAGTTGCGTGCAGAGATAGACAGTAACGCGTTACTGTAATCCGATTACTTTTTTCAAGTAACTAGTAAAGTAAGGGATTACTATTGCAAAAACGGTAATTAGATTACCGTTACTTTACCGTAGGAACGCTGCGTTACTGCGTTACTAAAATGTCTCATGACAGTGACGTAAGCGAGTGCGACGTTGGTGACAACAGCTGTGTGCAGATCAACAGTGGATCACATATCGAGTGCAGAGAGAGTATGAGCGTGCAGCGTTTAAAGCGTGGAAGTACTGACCTTACTTTGAGTTTGATTCCATAAAAAGTGACAAAAACATTAGTGTCCGCTGTGCGTGGGAAGAAAACTTCTTTTTACAGCGAAAAAACCCCTAAACTTCCAACAAGCACCGAGTAGCTATGACGTAATGGGAAACTCACAGAGAAACTCACGGATTCTTCCACTGACCGCGGCACACCTGCACCAGGGTAACCCTCCGCCTACCCAACTCCTGCTTTACAGGTGAAAATAGAGCAAAAGGACCGCTGAGTCTTTGACTTTATTTATTTTCTGCTGTGTTTTACTTGCATCTATTTGAAAGACTGAGTGTAAACACAAAAAATATTTTATTTTATGAGCTGGAATGTGCAGAAAATAGGTTTCAATGTTAAACTAATTTCTTCCAGTCAGAGAATGTTGCATATAATTAAATTTTTGCTTGATGCATAAAGTTAAAAGATTAAAACTAATAAAACAAGTTTTAAAAAGAGACTTTTCCATCTGATTACATTTTGTATGATGGATTATGTAGAAAAAGTAGAATTGGGCTGAGAGATCTATCACTTTATCACCTCTTCAGGTTGTAAATCGTGTTTTTAAAAAGTAACTAAGTAATTAATTACTTTTGAAAATAAGTAATCAGTAAAGTAACGGGATTACTTTTTTGGGCAAGTAATCAGTAATTAGTTACTGATTACTTTTTTCAAGTAACTTGACCAACACTGGTTGCGTGTTACGTGTAGACAACACCGATTCATCACTTGCGAACTTGAACAATTCAATGTTAAGTTGATCAAATTTGTAATTTAATATTCAAGTCAAACAAACTTAAAGAGGGAAAGTCGACACTCAAGATGTGATTTTGTAAAAGCCTGCGCGTTTACCTCAAGCAGCTACAAGCATGCAAGCTGTAACTTATGGACTGATGTTTATCAACCATGGTTGATGATGAAATAAATGTGGGGTAAAAACAAAAAAAAGAAAGAAAAAAAAAAAACTTGTCAGCAAGATTCAGCCCTGTGTGCATAAGAGCTTACTAACAGCAGCTGTTTTCATAAAGGAAGAGCTTCGAGACATCCTCATATTTGGCAGCCTGAAGGTGTGAGACAGAAACTTAAGTTGGCAACCTCGCCCACCCCCTCATGTCATGTGAGGTTTAGGGAGTCCTCAAAAACAATGACATTCTTAGGTGAGCTGATCGAGGGACAAAGGCACAAAAGAGGCATGCAAAGATAACAGGAATCATAATATTGTGCGTATCTAGACATCAGTTTCTATGCATGCAGTTCAAACTTGTGCTATGTTGAAAAAAAATAAACATTTAAATTCAGACATCAAGCCAACATGTTAAGATGCTGTCAAAGAAATAATAAGGAACAGATGAAAGGGGCTCAAATGCACACAGATAACTTTAAGAAATGAATGACGCAGTGGTCTTTGTTTGGTAAACTCTTAAGTAGATATACCTCCTTGCATAAGGCCGTGCGCCCACTGCATTTAGGCTGCTGGTAGGTCTTGGGCAGTGCTCTATAGCTGGACCCCAGGCGCTTGCAGGAGGCATAATCCACCTCCCTGCCCCCTCCTCCCTCCATGTAACGATCCGACAGCCCTGACACAGCATGAGAGAGCTCTTTGTCCCCGAGAAATGACTTGAACTGTGTGTACAGTTCAGGAAACTTCCTGCAAGGATATGGACAAAATTATTAATGACAGATAACTGAAGTACATCTGGTATTTTCAGCTAGTATAAAAAGCCCTGTGACGACCATTTAGAGATAACTTTCAAATTTGTAAAGTTGACCTGAATGTCATATCTGAAAACAAACAATATCTTAATATTTGTTGCCATTTGCTTCACTAACACTGGATATTAGCATCATAAACCATTTCCACTTTAGTTTGTCTCTTTCTATCCATCTCAAAATTCTTTCCATCCACTCACCCCAAGAAAGGAGTAACAAGCTGTAGCAGCTCGGCTCCTGAAACGACTTCTTGGTTAAACAAGGCGATGCAGCGCAGGAAGTTCTCATATACTTCCTGGCTTTTAAACAGGCGACGAACCTAAACGACAGTTGGGTTGACAATAAAATTCGCTCAATCACTTTAAAAAATAAAAAAAAGTTTCAGTTAAAAACAAAAAGAAACAAAAAGAAAAAACATTATGGGATTAAAAATTTAGTATAAAAAATTAAATAAATAAAATCCAGAATTACAGCCCAGAAGAATAATCCCTCACCTTATCAAAGAAGGAAAATTCTCTTAAGACTCCATGTTTGCCAACCGAAGCAAAGGACTGATCTTTGGTACAGGAATACTTCATTTTTTTCTAAATAAAGAGAAGAATAAAATCTGAACATCACAAACTCGACCGCTTTTGGAAAATCCCAAAGAGCTGTTGAAACTTTTAAAGAAAAGTTCGTGTTGTGCAACACAAAATTATTTTCTAGCAAATGAGTTGGTGCTGACGAAATGAAGTAAAGGAATGCAAATACTCTGTAATTATGTTACAAGCTTGTGAGACACATTTTGCCCAGCATGTTGCAGGCTGTAATGTCCATAATAGTAAATGACATACATCACGGGGCTTACATGCAACACATTAACTTATAGAAATGACTCAATGTAACAGATTAAAAATAAACTGGTATTCAGTAAGTTCTCTTCAATTAAACTGTTACTGTGTTACTCAACAATTATGAAAATAAAGAAATTTACCAAAGTAAAAGCAAATAAAAAGTCCATAAGGGTAACAGTCGTTCTGTAGCGTCTGTAACAAGAATGGTGTCTTTCAAAGCTCCACCTCTCTCTCTCTCTCTCTCTCTCTCGTTTTTAATTAATTGTGAATACGTCAGAATTTTAGACCCTATTTCACAAGATGATGAAGTTGCAAAAACAATCATAAAACGTAACATTTGAGCTCATAATGCACAGCTTTTGTCTCTTTCACTGACTGACCCGCTGAAGAGAGAAGAACTTACCTTGAGCAGTGGGGACATATGCTGGAGAAGTATGGGCCTCGGCCTCTTTTTGTTCTGTTTGGTTATCGTGTCCTCTTCCTCTGTTCTTTTCAGCTGCTCTTTCCCCCCGGTGAGCGAACTGCCTGTGAACTACAGAAGAGGAGGCACGTGGGCAAAAAATGCTCAGTAGTACTTCTTGGGACTTTGGGAACTTCTTAGAGAACTGACTGACAGAAATACAACGTTTTTGACAAGTTATATATTCAGCTGTTCAAAAGTGGCACTTCACTGTGACTGTGTGAATATTATCATGATGGCATTTCAGAGCCGTAAATATACAAAATGTCACTGTTGTAAACTGTGTTAAAATAACTGGAAATGAGAAATGTTGCTTTCGTGCCCGACTGCAAATTGTTTCTGTTCAAACTGTGCAGATTTTCATCTCCTTCCCAAGTGGAACATCAGAAATCTCCGTCTATGCTGCTCAACTCACCAGTGATCTCTTGGCATCGGGCAAGAATTGTCCAAACTCAGCCAGCAGGTCTTCTTGTCCCTTGAAGAGACTGGCAACTTTAGAAAACACCTCATCTTCTGTCATCCCACTGCTGCCTCGACTGCCTCGACTCTCCTTCACCTCCAGCTGTTCCTTCTAAAATGTTATAGAGATATAGGGGAGACACACACACACAAAATAAAAACAAAACTCAGAAACTGCAAATAAAAACCCAACACCTTTTATGCTATGAATATGCAGTATTCATGGCCTTACTTCTACAGTACCTGATATGTGTGAAGAATTTCTAGGAAGGCTCTATAGATCTCTGGATGGTCCAGGAAACGGTTTTTAATCTTGTTGACGTAGCTGATGGCGCTATCAAATTCTACGGGGCTCGTCTCTGAGGCAGGCGGGGACACAGATGAGGTGGCTGCTGGATTTTGGCTCTCTCTGCTGGTCAGGGGAAGAGAAAGTCTGCTGGGAGGCTCTGGAGGTCCTGCTGCTGATGAAGACAGGGGCTCTGTTGTGGCCACCTTGACTTCACTGGTCTGGGCAGGTCCCACTTCAGAGTGAGAGGAAGAGGCGCTACCCGAGGTTGCAGCAACAGCAGGAGCGACAGGACTCTTCCCCTGCGGGCTTGGGGATACCTGCACAGAGATGCATTAAGAAAAAGACTGTTTATTTACGACTTGGGGAGAAATATCTGTTTGTATATGCCGGTGCAGGTGCAGCTAAAATGATGACGTAAACCAACTTTAATGTGCTTGTGTTGCTGCAGAAATATTAAACACTCAAACATAAGTTGGCTCTGTGGGTTCGTTTTAAATCCCTCTCTTAGCAGTGTATAAACTCTATATAACACAATAACAATTGTAATTGTAGACAAAAGGTACACAGTAAACATAAAGCACTAAATATTAAAATGATTTAACAGAAAAAGTTTACATAAACTTTCATAGGTTTTAGAAAAGAAACGCATGCATTATGCATACTTTATGCCTAATGTTCAGAAAGAAAAGTGACTGGATGTTTATATGAATGTACTTGTAATCTAAAGTCAGTATTAAAGGAAAGTAGTTCTGATGCAAATCCCAAGTCACACTAACATTACACCTAAGATTGCCCAAATCCCATTATCTTGCCATCCACTACCTAAGCACGATCCATCTCTCAGAACAAAACATCCCTGGAAGTTAGTTCCCAGCTTTTACTTTAAAATAATAAAATTGTACACAGAAACTGAAGGAGCTGACACGTATAAAAGTTTAACTCAATCTGACACGGACCAAATGCCACAGAGTGAAATCATTACAAATTCCTCAGTGTAGTCGTTTTTGTGTCACACCATAAAATTCTTTTAAAGTCTAACATAGATTCCTAATCTCTGAAATTCTTTTTTATATACAACTTGTATATATTTGGCTCTTTGTGATGAGATTTAAGTGCTTGTTTCAGCCAAAAATGCACAGGAAGAAGCAGAACTCCAGCTGAAATTTTGTTAAACTACAAAGCTGCTGTCACATTTTGTAGTGAAATCTTCGTGAGGGCTTTTTCAGGTAGATCATTCAGCTGAAGTTCAGGGCAGTAGAGCCACACCTGTTTCCTCCTAAGATGTTCTGTGGTCTTAAACATATAATGCTGTCAGCATACACTGCTGTACATTGCTTTACTTATATCTGATATCTCTTTAAAAAGAGTATCTTACCTGTGCAGAGAAAGGAGACTGAAGGAAAGCCATCCCATTCTTAGGGACCTCTATCCGATACCCCGGTGGCAAGAAGGCATTGAAGCCCAAGACGAGGTCTGGGTGTCCATGAAACAGTTGTGATACACGGTTTATCACTCCCGGTGTGTCGATGCTATTTCAGAAGACATACAGATAGTTTAGAAGTTTGGTTGAGAAAGATTGATTAACTACTTCTCTCAAACACCACAAAGCAAAAACAGAAAACAAGTTATTAATAAGCGCTACACATGTTAGCTTTAAAGAAAAAGGAGCAAAGAGGATTTGCTTTTAGTCCTCGTTTCATTTCAAGATAATAATACCAGTTGCATAATTACAGTAAGAAGCTATGTGCAGTTTCATATGCACTGATAAACTCCAGATTGTGAAACAGAACTAGTCAAGGATTAAACAGCACAACGTAATGAAACTCCATAAACAAGCAGCACAATCACCATCTAAAGAATATGTATGGGAATGTATGTCATTAAGAATGCATTACTAGAACTCCCATTACTTCTGGTTTTCACCCTGGCAGAAGTACAACTGCCAGTTGGTCACAAGATTATACAAAAACCATCAAGCTGAATTTCATAAGACTTGGTGGCGTATGGGTAAATGAAGATCCCACTGTATTTTAAAGTGGATCTGGACCACCTCCCTTAAAAACTGCACAACAGAAATCAGTGTGCTCCCTGTGTGCCCCTGTGTAGTAGTTACTTGTGGTTTGTTTGCATAAATGCCCAATGATACCTCTGCGACTTGAACTCCTTCATGATGTCGAGAAACTTGTTATATATCCCAGGGTCATTCGCAAAACGAATTTTGACTTGGTCCAGATATGACAAGGCATCTTCAACCTAAACATGGAGAAGAGGAAGAAAAAATCAGTACAGAACAAAGCACAGGCAGTCTCAGCTGGATGTATGGAGCAGCATTTTCCCCAGAATCCAGCCACGGTGCTCACGGTGGATGATTTTACAGCTACAAAGCTTGTTTATAGATTTCAAATGCTACGTTTTGCATTATTAATAAATGCATTTATTTCCGATTTGTACTATAAAATTACAGGTAGCCCCATCGTACAGATTTGTTTCAGTGCTGCATACGTGAAGTTACGTGAATGCTGACTGATTTGTTCACTATCAGCCAAAGTGCAACATCAACAAATCCTCTGGTTAGCAGTACAAGCTGTACAACTAACGCTAAAATAAATAAATAACTGGGCATACACAAGAGACACCAGGCAGCTTTTGTTCATTACTCCACTGCTTTCTTTCGCTACCACAGCTAGGCTAGTTTAGGTTGCGCTAAAGGGGGAAAAATGTCTTCACACAAGCCATTGTCACAAATAGTCCACATCTTAAAGAGGGTTGTTGTAGCTAACGTTTAGCCAGGAGCCAGTCGACTCACGATAATAACTCCACCAACACTTGCAACACCTACCCGCATACAAATTTATACAATATGTTTAGTCACAGCTGGTCCCCGGCCAACAGTGTCGCGTTGGCAAAAACAGTACGACATATTAAAACACTACTATAACAAAGAAACGTGTACTGAAGCTGCTAATGAAGTGAAATAGCCGTTCTTGGCTAGCCTGGCTGACGTCCTCCACTTTGTTCGGGTGGCTGAAAAAACGAACAAGGAGGAACTTCCCACAAGCGAGGTCTGAGTTAACGTTTGCTCACAGAAGCACTTATTGATATGGCAAATGAGAAAGTACCACTAACTGTGCCACTCCACTGTCACTCGCACATCCACTAAACGAAACATAGCTTCTAAATCCAACATTAAATGTTAACGTTAGGCTGTTTAGCAATGAATTACTTTTAATAGGCCAGCGAGCTAACTAACGTTAGCCAGCCGTTCCTTTCACTACTCTCGACGACAGAAGAGAGAAAGAGAAAAAAGCCTCAAATCCAATGCAATGATCCGACGAACAAAATGGTTCTGACTCTCAGCCACTTTTCCCTTGTCATGTCCGTTGTCTCCTTACCTTCAGCTTCTGGAAGTGCTGCTGCTGCACTTGCTTTTGTGTTATAACGTAAGGCTTGTCTTGAATTTGGTTTATTTGCTTCGCGGTGCTGTGCGCCTGAATCTTCGCCATTATCCCGGCGACAGGAGGCTCGAGAGCCGCTACCACAACTTAAGAGGGAAGCTTCGGCGTTACCTCCAGTTGTTGGCTAGCCGACAAACCTTGCTCTCGGTCGGGAAGCCAGCCTGCCAGCAAGCAACCCTACTCTGCCTAGCTGGACAGTCTAGGTACAGAGGCAAAAAAAAAAAAAAGGACGGGAAATCCAGCAGAATGAAGGTTGATGACAGACAACCTGCTACTCTCGGTGACTTTGATGAAACATCACCATCGAATTAAACGAGCCCAGGCAAGAAGTATCGGAAAATAAGCCCAGAGACAATGGTTACCGTTTTTCGTATTTAAAAAAAACTAAAGCCTGTCTCTTTAAATTCGGCGGCAGCGCTCTGTCTTGGCGTCCGGAAGCCAGAGTAGGAGTGAAAAAAAAAAAGTGAAAAATTGAACTGCGCAGTCGCAGCGATGGGAGGAGCTGAGTTCACAAGAATCAGATTGCTCCACTCCCCCTTCACTGCTACAAAGGAGCAGCGCTACTCCATGCAAAGGATGGCTGCACACTCCACAACGGTGCCCACGGAGCTCGACGGTGGACCGAATGCCGACTGTGAGAAAGATCGATACATGGCTATTGATAGACACCTACGGCTCATTCAGAGGGCATTCACAATGGATTCAGCTTGGTTTTCCAATGCAGGAGCCAGAGGCAGTTTTAAACAACTTTAATGGATATGAGGAAGCAAAGAAGAAAGGAACAAGTATTTTGCTTCGAAAGGGTTTATTAGTGACTGATTTACACATGGTAAGACATTAGGAGTAATGATGACAAATGAGAGAAAAAACAAACAAACACAATTTGTGCATTAAATATCTACAACACAGTGTTCATTCTACCACTGAAAGGAATCCATCACAGTATTAAACTATGGGGACTTTGCTGCTAGTTTCCACCTTTGTAACCACTGCTGAAAAGTCAGTCCTCCTTTACTGACCTCGGGAAGGACATGCTGGGCTGGCCTTTCCCACCTACAACACACAAAACAGGGACGTTAACTAGAGAATGAGACGCTGGACTACTGAGCAAGGGCATGAATGGAAAATAATTAGAGCCAATAAATTCAGTTAGATATTGGCCTCAGATGTACTAGCATGAATTTTATTTTTTTTTAATTCAAGCCATGAAGTCATTTAGAAATGGTGTAATCACCTGTCTGTAGATAGGCAAGTTGACAGTAAGGTTTAAGACTTCATTTACTACCAAAGAATTAAGAAAGCTGGTCTTTTTTGAAATAGTTTGAGCTGCAAAACTATAATTAGATGACTTAAACCACTATCAGTCAGTTTCCGTACCTGGATTAAGCTTCTACATTTAAAAAAAGGAAAAAGTCAATAATAATCAGAATCACTGACCAGGTGTAATTTATCCATTGCATTACGGAGACCAGTTAAAAATGGCAAGTACATTTATCTCTCCATAATGGACTCCAGCAACAAAAGCCTAGTCAGACAATCAATGAAAGATCATTAAAACTGCCTAAATCACTTACAAAAGTGTGCACGAATAATCTTAGTATTGTCTAAAGGTTAAACCAGGAAGTAGTTCTAATGAGTGTTTAAAACATGCTCTTTTAGTGATAACTCGTCCATTCACTTGCAGATGTTGTTCAGGTAACCGTATCACTCTAGGTAATTCCCAGATCTCAATTTGTAAAAATACACCCAGATTAGAAAGGAGAAATCTCGATTAAGCAGCAATTAAAATGATAACAGGTTATCGGTTTAAAAGATGCGTCTCACCAATAAGAGATGGCGGTTTTGACTTGGTCCCCATAAGAAAGGCCCTGTGCACAGCGGTGAGTGAGCCCTCGGACTCTTGGTACCAAAGACTTAAGAAGCTTTTGGTCCTCCTCCATGACTCTGGACAGGAGAGCTAAGAGTGCAGACAGACAGCAGTATGTTACTAAAAATCCACTGAGCATTTTATTTTTTAAGGAAATTTCTCAACATATTAAGTACGTGTACACCAAACACTGCCCTCATTTGTGTTTAAACCAAATGCTTTAAATCTCTTATCTCCCGATAAGTTCTCCTGGTTACCCTTTTGATCAGATGCCTCCAGCTGATCCGCTTCCTTCTTTATCTTCTGCAGAGTGGCAGAGTGAAGCTGAAGTAACTGACGAAGAAAACGCAGCTCAAGCTGTTGTGAGCGAGATCGGGAACACAACTCCTCCGGAGCCTGAAGTCGGGTGTGAAAGTCAAAAAAGTTACTAATATGCAATATATGAGGAAAAATAAAACAGTGAAAAAGGACACCTCCCAGCAGCTTTGGTACATGGAACTCTATTTTCCTTCTGCTCAGTGAAACTGACTTTCAAAGATGCAATTTTTATCATCCCTGGTTGTGAGGGGTTCAGCATCGATCAATGACCGTCCGTTACAATCACTTAGGCCACATTTAAGAATTGGCTGCAAACACTGATTTTGTAGAAAATGATTTGAGAAAGATCCACAGGAAACATAAGTGATGTTAGGATAGTGAGACGGTCACTAAGTCCCTTTAGAAGATTTCTTTGGAGGCCATTACCCAGGCAGCATGACTGAATAAACTGTTTGTTTTAGTGACTGAAATTACAATTTGAATATTTTAAAATAATACAACACAAAATCATGATGTCACCAGTTCAGAACAATGCTCCACTGACTAACATCTACTTTTACTGAAGCAAATGACTCAGTCACACTAAAGCAAGATCATCATAGCAACCTCCTTTCAGCAAAGGAAGGAAGGAAGGAAGAATGAAGTGGTTGCCCAGTGACTGCATTGAATGTTTTTAGCGTTCAGCAACCAACTCCAACTGGACGCCCTGAGTTTGAGTGTGCAACACTTCCAAACTCTGGCAACCACCTTCAATCACAAGGCGACTGCAAAGGTTGTCTGCAAATAATCGGTGTCTAATTTACGAACACGGACAGTCTGCCTGAACGATGCAATCATTCGGAGTCAGCTGAACAGAAGAGCTTTCAGAGGAGCCTATCAGGTCCAGTTTCACTGCGTGTTATACCTGTATAACCATGCACGTGACAAATAAAGAATCTTGAATCTTCATTTGTAAGAGACGACTCCAACTGCCTGTCGATTTGCAATAAACAACTGACCTGCAGTAACTACGTCGCAATTTGTGAAAGAATGTTTTAAACCTATGAGTTTCTGGCTGGGCTCTCAATGCAAGTAATTAAATGAATTTCTGTGGTATTTAGATGGTAAGGGAGGGACACAGATTTGCAATTTTCACTAATTAATCACCATATCATCACAAACAGATTGCAACTGTAGCAAAACATGAGCGTGAGAGCGAGCCGAATCAAAGAGAAAACAGTAAAACTGCAATACTTTACATATTATATGCCAGAACTCACCTTGTACAGAGGGAATGCCAGACTCTGACACACGCTGCTGAAGGTCGGGGACCGCAAGCGATGGATGGACAACCACGATGCAGGAATTCGTTGCATACTAAACAAAACAAAATGGAATTATATTTCTGGTCAGCGAATGTCACCGCTGGACAAGGACAACAATTAAATATGTTTTTGTTTTGATTCACTGCAGCTGGGCCCACAGATGTACCACCAACAAGGCAAATAGAGGGATACCAAGCAACATGCTCATACCCTTCGATAGTTCTGCGGTCCAGTGAAAGAAGTGAAACTGTTCCCATCTGTCTGGCCTCCTTAGACACAGCGTTCCTTAGACTGTTGGCTGCAGTGGTCACATCTTCAAACTGTGCCACTAGTTTTGCCTGGATGAATTCCTCTAACTGAGACAAAACACAAAGATTAAAATCCTCAGAGTGCTACAAAAAAAACCCCATAAGAATTAAATTTTAGTCACTCTCGTTTTTCACCCCAGACTGAAGCCTCTCATCAAACATATTTAACTGTCATTGATCCTGACCTCTCTGTGAAGATGAATCAGCTGCGTCTTGGCTGTCGAGTTCCCCTTAATCAGACCTCTGATCTGCTCTTGTCTGAGAAGCTATAAAAACAAGAAAGCAGAACATGATTATTTTTATGATCAGAATCAGAAAGGGTTTTATTGCCAAATGTTGAGCAGGTTTACAACATTAGGAAATTGCTGCGATGATGTGACAAATGCTGACAAAAAGTCAGTCTCCTCACACCTAGCAACCATCTAGACCACAGATCTACAATATATAATGCATGTAGAAAATATTTCATCCCAAAATATTGTCTGTCAACTCTCACCACTAGTTGTCTGAAGTCCAGTATGCTCTGCCACTGCCTGCGAAGGCTTCTTAGCGCCTCCTGTCGACTTTGGGCATGTTGGTCAAGTTGGATGCAGCGGTCTCTGATATAATCCCTGGCGGCTGCCTGCATCACACACTGCAGTTCCACCTCGAGAGCTGATCTAACAGTTCAGAGCGCAAGGAAAATAAAAAGCATGTAGAAGACGAGACAAAATTATTGCCTCTAAAGATATTACCACTAATTAAAATGAGCTCACATAGCTGTTTTCAAACAGGATGTAAATACAAAGTTTAAAAACATTGTAACGTTCAGATAAAAACAACAACAATAACAGTGGCTGTTTGTTGCCCCCCCCACACACACACAGAAACCCAACTCCCAAGGTGCAGTACTGCAAAAAAAACATGAAATGTATGGCAAAGGCAGAGAGTGAATTGGAATGAACTTACAGTGCCAAGGAATCATCCTGGAGCTCATCTCTAATACTGGACACCTCGAGCTCAGCGTCCTTCTTACGGGTTTGCAGCTGGTTTTTGAGCTGCTGGACTCTGGAGCGAGTCTGGGCCAGTTCCACCAAGTTCTGCTCCACTTCTTCCCAAGCAGCCTGCAGCAACAATCACATGCGGGTCTATGCATGAAAAGTTACCAATCGCAGATTCCAGGAAAAAGAAAGAGATGATCATGGTTCGATCAAGATTTTATGTATCAGGACATAATGTGTGAAAAAATAAGTCCACTCTTACTGCTTCTGTTTATGTCATTCACTGATCATCAGCAAATGTGACATTGTTGTTAAAGCTGGTTCTACAAGCTACTGAATCATATGGTGTGTTTAACCTTTGACACTGTTTCTGCATTTTGGATTAGTTTTTGTTAAATCAACAATGATATGGTTTAATATGACATGTGCTATTGTTTGTATTTACCTCATTTTAAGACCAGATTATCTTTATTATGTCCTGATATGTAAACTGTTAGAATTAACAGGGGGTGTGCTATTTTTCATCATGATGGTATGAACATGGTTTTGTCTGCGTTACTATTGGTATACTGCAATGTGACCGCACCTCTAAGAGGGTTTTAACTGGTGGCAACTCATTTTCCTCTTCTGCTGACATATCCAGAAGGTGATCGCTTTCATAGCGGAACCTGCATGTCAAAAAATAAATAAATACATTTTTAAAATGCATTACACTGGAAATCTGGAAGCATAACATGAAATGAAAGATCCCAGTCACTGCCTTACTGCAGAGCTGTTACATCCCGTGTCACGTCCAGAGACGACAGTTTCTCCTCCAATACCTTCTGCTCTCTTGAAGCCAAATACTGCAGCGCTGATAGAACATGGTTTGGAGGGTAAGTACCCAACACGTTCTGGTGACACAACAAGCAACAGCGTGTTAATGCAAAGTCAAAATTAAAGACAGTGTTAACACAAATACAAAAATATTTTGTAAAATCAGACACAAACACACCAACCTCAACAGCACTCAGCCAGTACTGGAATACAGCAGTCCGCTGCTCACGGGTCATACTACAGGGAAAACAAACAAACAAGAAACTAAATACATTTTAAAAGCTGAATAACTTAAATCGAGTACAGTCTGCGGTCCTTACTGTGTGGCTGCAGAGTGCTGTGTTTTCGATTCGCACTCTTGTAAAGACTGATAGAAGTGGACCCTGTCGTCACACAGCTCTCTCACATCGCGCTAAAGAAAGAAAACAAAAGTAATGGATGATTTCATGAAGTCAGCAGCTGATATGCTACAGTTGCCTCGGTAAGCAACTGATTCCAGATTTGTGCGAATGTTAACATTTCTCCCAGCATACATTAGGTAAGGTTAGGTGAAGTAATGTTGGGTTAACACCAGTGTGTGAATGGGTGGATGACTGGTTGGTTAAAGCACTTTGGGGTCCTTAGGGACTAGTAAAGCGCTATACAAATACAGGCCATTTACCATTTAACTGGTAACTATAAATTGGCCCCAAGTCTGAATGTCTGTCTGATGGATAGAAAACACACAGAGTCCCTCCAAAGCAGCTATTTCTGTCTGATAAACATTCTAAATTTTAAACTTAAGTAAAATACAGATTCGGGCATGTTTTACCAGAACTTGTGCCTCTGTTGCCACTTTGACATTGAGGCTGTTGCAAGAAGATTTATCAAACAGCACTTCAATTTCTGCTTTTCTGCAATAAACACACACACAAAAAGAAAAACATGTAAAAGGCATCGCGGCTCATTTTCACTTAAAATGTATTAGTAAATGTTTTGTCTTACCTGGCCATCTGTTCCAGAGCCTGGCAGTGCACACTGATCTGTTGGACATCATCAGAAAGATCCTTGCAGCTCGAGATGCAGCGCTGCCTGAAAGCCTGAAGCAGCAGCTCTCTGCGTTGGCCGTCTTCCACCTGGGCCCAGGTTCGACTGATAGAGCTCTCTGTGTAATCACAGCAGAAAATGCAGCTATTAAACGCAAACGGCAAAATAGTAGAGAAAAACCATTTCTGCCGTTCACCCTCAACAAAAGTTAAAGAAGAAAGATCTTTTCACAGCCATGTAAATTAAGTTGAGAAAACTGATATCACCGATTCAACCTTTTCAGCACTTTGTGGTATAACTAATATATTTGAGCTGAACCTGTCACCATGTGAAATGTGTGAAAAAGATATTTTTTCAGAACTTCTCTCATTTTAACTTTAATTATTTTATCTTTATATAAGAAAACAATCACAAAGTGTAACTCAGTACCTTTTGAAACAAACATACACAACATCAGACATGTTTGCATCTAATCAAAGTAGTGACAACACATCAACTGATGATTTTGAATTGAGCATAGGTGTGAATGTGAGAATGATCGGTTGCTGTCTCTGCGTTAGTGTCCAATGTGCACTGCGTCTCACTCAGCAGGACAGGCTCCAGTCCCCTCACAACCCTGACTGGAGGAAAATTATGGCGGAATGGCTGGAAGTCCTGCCCACAGTGTATATGATGGACTAACCTTGTGTGGCCATCTGCTCCTCTGTAACACTCATCTGAGAGTCCAGGTGACTAATCTCTTCTTTCAGCTGCTCTATCTTCTTCTGGAGATCTTTACGCCTTGCAGCCTCACTCTGGCCCTCAGCCTGACAAGACTGCACACCAGTAAACACAAACATAGCTTTTACAGACACTCCACTTTGTGAAGCGCAATCACTAACAATTAAACTAAATTATAACTGCTGGGGAAAAGAAATAAGTTGCAGCCTACCTCTTTGTCTTGAAGCGATTTATACCTAATAACAATGTCAAGGATAACAGAGCAAATAAATAACAAAGAAAGGTAACATTCAGGTCCGGGAGAAATTTAAAGTCTGTTGGAAAGAAGCTGGAAGCTTTGCAAATCAAGTCAAGACCAAAAAGGATACCACTGAAGATTGCCACGCATGATCCTCACATTCCTAAAAAGACAGAAATCAGTCAGAGGTTGCAGTTTATTTTAGAAAACAGGCCATTCATACAAATGTTTTTTCTTTTGTAATGAACCAGAGTCCTGAGTAAATGTTTGAGGACAGGAAATGAGCCGTGCTCTCGTTATAATTTAGTGATCAAAAGGTTTATAAAACAAAACAAAAAGCAAGCGGGAGCAAAGTCTCACCTTTGCTGGAAAACATGCTGGGTGACATATTTCCATATCGACTTCCCCGTCCCAACACAGAGTCTGGAAAACAATCAACATTAGTTCAAGGCTAAAAAGTTAGGTAATAACATTGATGACAGGTCATATAAGTGTAGATACCTACGTTTTAAAATAGCTGTCATTAGGCAGCCTGTCCGGGGGCAGCCCAAACTCCTCTGTCGCCCAGCGTTTCAAGTCCTGAACAAGATTTCTGTCTCCCATCCTGACAAATAACAGCGGGTAACGAGCTAAAGCTAGAAACAACAACAGGAGACTATTATCATCAGCCAGCGTAGTTAGCTTAATGAGTGCACGTAATTCACAGATGTCCCTCCAACTTACCGTGCTCCCACGAAAGATGCCTCTTTAATTCAATAAAAACAGTTTACGGCGCTAAAACGGGAATATTGTTTAACCTAAACCTACTCAAACTTTCAAGTTCCCGCCTGTCGACAGCATTTCCGATCAACGACCACAGAGGAAGAGGAAAAAAGTACCGCCACCTGCTGGATTGGAGAGCAATTACAACTACAGCCATTTGCTGTCATCAGCACAGACTGTGCCTTAGCTTTGATTTTACACAAACATCTCACATAATGAAAATCATGTAATGATCCAGAAGCCAATATTCATTTTTTTTAAACGTGGAGATAATTTAAAAGATGTTGTTTGTCATGTTATTTATTGCACTGTTCAACCCCAAAATCTGATCTGCTACTCACATGACTTCTAATCAGGGACATTTGGTATATATACACACATGCTCATGACAACCTGCTGAAGTTCAACCCAAGCATCAGAATGGAGACGAAAGGTGATTTAAGTGACTTTGAATTTGCCGTGTTGATGTCAGAGGTCAAGGGAATACAACTCGTTTCACTCAAGGGATGCAGAAGAGCACCTTTGAATGCAGATGAGTTAGAGCAGCAGAAGACCATACTTTGTGCCTATCAGCCAGGAACAGGAAATTGAGGCTTTAATTCATACTGGCTCATCAAACGTGAACAACAAAAGCTCGGTAAAACTTTGTCCGGTCTGATCAGGCTCAATTTTTGCTTTCACATTCACACGGTAAAGAGTTTGGTGCAAACAACATGAAAGCATGGCATCGCCCTGCCCCGTGCAAGTGGTTCAGGCTGGTTGATGGTGGTGTGAGGAATATCATCTCGGCACACCGGGTCCAGAAGTATCAGTTGTGCATCACTTAAATGCGACAGCCTACCCGAGTTCTGCTGCTGACCATATTCCCTTATGACCACAGTGTACTCATCTTCTGATGGTTGCGTCTGGGGAGGATAACGCGCCACATCACAAAACTCGAATGATCTAAAACTGTTTGGTTGTTTTTTCTTAAACACTGCAACAAGTTTACCAGAATCTCTGAGGAATGTTTCCAGCAGCTTGTTCAATTTATGCCGCGAAGAAATTATAACAATTCTGAATGCACTGGCGGGTTTTCCATCCACGCTGTACAAGTTGTGAAAAATAAATAAATAAACACAAAGTCAGAAAGTGGCTCCTGAGTATCTTTTATTTGTTTTACTGCAAATAATCAGCAATTCAGTAGACGTCTAAATGCACAGCATTAGACTTTGTGTACTCAGTCACCTCCTCTCAACCACAGTCCAAAGGTCACAATAACCATGGTGCTTGTTTTTTTATTTATTCATAGTATAATATGTCATTAAATCACTCCAAACCTCCATCCTATGAACAATGGTGTAAAAATAAGTCTCTGAATGTCTTTTGTATAATAAGTGTGTTAAATAAATTAAATCTGAGGTAAACAAAACACATTTCAGATGATACCAATATTCTTAAGGCTTGTGATTTCTACTTTTGTATACTGACAAAAAAGAAAGAAAAAAAAAACCACCCACTTTTACATTTTTTTAAGCATACAATACAAATAATACACTCACAGCAGGTGCAAAAGAATTTTTCACACAATTTTAAAAAATAAAAATAAAACTAGGTGTTGCTGTCATTCCCTTTGTGAAAAGAAAACTCACAATAAGCCTCTGATTGTACTTTATGTCTTTAGCACCGGGCGGCTGAGCTATCCGCCGATGATGGCAGGATTTTATTTCTTTTAAAAAAAAAAAAAAAAAAAAAAGGTGCTTAAAGTCACCGTATCCTCTTGAAGAGATTTAAAACTGATACAGATTCCTGAAACAAAAAATGAAGAAACTTGGTTAATGTTTTCAGCAGGTATTAAAATGGGCGGGGTTTGTTGTCGATGCTTTCTCACCTTTGTCGAGCGCGTTTTATTGAAAACGTTCCAGAAGCGTAAAGTCTCGTCTCCAGCTCCCGTCACGATCGCCTCACCGTCTGGAGACATGGCCTAGAGAGTACAACAAGTCATTCGAATTTTATCTCAATAATGTTCTTATTTAAAGTAAAGCGCTATATAAATACAGGCCATTTATATTATCAGTGGAGAGAAAAAAAACCCAGACTGACCAGGTAGAGCACTCGGTAGGAGTGTCCTGTAAGCTTGGCCACCTGAGTGAGAGCTGGATATTTCCACACCAAGATTTGATTCTGAGAGTATCCGTGGGTGCTTACCTGAAAAAGAAAAGCATTTGTTTGCTTTTTGTTGTTTTTAACAGCGAACTCCAGTTCATGTATGTGTGATGGACCAAGCTGAAAAAGCAGGAGTTGCAGGAATGATCCGAAAATGGGTTTTCATTTATTTACAAACAGTAAATGTTGAGCTCATGAAAGAAGTCAAAGAAACAGTGAACTGTGACCTCAACAAACCAAACAAACATGAGTGACCTAAACAGGAAATGACACACATATAATGGCTGATCAGACCACTATGACACAACAGAAGTAAACAAACCACAAAACGATGCAGCACAGTCCAGTTTGTTAATAAACTAAACACCAAAGAAGAAAATCAAAACTAAACCCTAAACTCAAACATAGGGATGGGTATCGTTTAGGTTTTATCCGATACCGGTGCCAAATCGGTACTTTTGAAACGGTGCCGGTGCTCAAACGGTGCTCAAACCGGTGCTTAAAGAATGGAGAACACAAAATTGGTCCAAAAACTTCTCATGTTCAGCTGTTTTTTGTAAAAAGATAACAATGTTAGCCTTTTTTGCAGCTATGGGGCATATATGGTATCACTCTTGGCTGGAAGCTTAAACAATGGAAAAAACAAACTTTGTCCAAAAACCTCTCATGTTTAACTGTTTTCCTCTTTTTCTTTGGTCATTTTAGCCTTTTTGGCCAGGGTGAAGGGAGTACCTGCCATCAAACAAGAAGACAGCCGCATGTAGCTATGATGATGTTTGCTAGTTCACCTTACATGCATTAATGTAATAACGTGGTTAGCCTACTCAACGTAAATTACACACGAACAACATTAAGCGACTCACGCAGAGAAGAACGGCTGCTGCTGCATCATCATCCTCATCATTTCTGCTACACTGGCAGGGCTAGGGGCCAGGACTCTCCTCTTCGTGTTTTTGGGGGATGTTGCATAACAGGCAACCCACCCGCAGTAGATGCGCTCGGTGTGAGGTCTCGCAGCAAGCTATCAAATACGGCGCATTTCTGGGCTTTTAAAAAAAACGCTATGCGTCGCCAGGTGTTTCATCGGATTCGAGGTGTTACCTCCTTTGACAGTATCACAGTATCAGCTTAAAGCACTTGTTGCTGCTGAGTTTGCATCTTTTGCTGTGAAGTACAGCCAGACTTTTGACCGCTTCGCCTTGGACATTTTTAATCTGTAGCTCTGCTCTAAAAGAACGTACGTACCTGGGCCCGCCTACTATCCTTGGAAAGGTAAAATGATTGGCTAGAAGTGTATCACAGCTCAGGAAAAAAAAGCACTGAAATAAAGCACCGAAATGTGCGCTGCTTTTCGGTCTGGTTACTACCGTTTATGCCAGAACCGGTGCCATCATGGCACCGGACACCGGTACCCATCCCTACTCAAACATTTAACTAAAGAAAACACACTTTCTCCCCCTTCAGCAGGAGGTGGTGGTGCGGTCCAATCATCCCCTCTATGCATTTCACTGCTTTAAACGCCACCTTTTGTTTCCTTTACCTGTTTCTTACCTGCCACGATCGGTGAGGGAGGCCAGACAAAGACTATACAAAAATCAAACCAAGAATCAGAAATAAATTGGTATAAATACATAAGCAAACTAAATGTGCGCGCTTACAAACAAATGTATCCAAACCAAACAATAAACTTACTGCAAACTGAAGTGTGTTATTATTATTAATGAAGAAATAAAGAATACATCAGAGTTACCGACTTTTAGAGTGCAGTCATGGGTGTGGCCATCACAGTATGTAAAGGCGATATAGCTGAATTAACAGCGAGCTTAATCTCTGAAAACCTCTTCTTTCTTTCGGGGTCGCCACAGCAGATCATCTGCCTCATCTCAGCCTATCCCCAGCATCCTCTGTCGCACCAACCCTCTGCATTTCCTCCTTCACTGCATCCACGAACCTTCTCTGTAGTCTTCCACTATCCTTCCCTCTGCACAGGTCCAAACCATTATGTTACCGTTTTATGGGGTAACTGTTGAACCCATTCTCCATAACGGATAACCTTTGTGTCAAGCTCGGATCACAAATTCAAAATGTCATTAAAAGGGCTGGAAAGATGATTAGCATGCTCCATCCATCTTCCCCCCAGAAGATATCTGAAGAGTCAGTGATTGAGTGGGTTGGGGGAGGATCACTAAAGATATAAATCACGTCCTTAATAATAAAGAGCATGACTGATGAAGAATAAAGTACGAGACTCCTGCCTGACAGAATCTGTCATCCTGCTCATCACTAATACAAAATGATTAATCTCTTTATCTGTGTATTTAAAGTTCACATTAAATCAAACATGACAGTTACCTTATGTGACAGTAAGACTCACCTACCTGCCAGTTTTGGGTCCAGCAACGACAAATCAGTAATTTTGCAGCTATTCTTAATTCTGAAGTTTGTCATTTTCAATAAAACACACAAAACAGGATTCATTCTGCACTCGTAGGGTTACGCTAATTTTACATGCAACGAAACAGAGTTGAGTTTTAATCTCCCTCACTCATGATTATAGAGCTGAGGTCGATTCATGCAGAAGCCCCTGGAGCTGGCCAATCAGAACAGCTCTGTACATGTATCCAATCGACTTCAGAAAATGCTCTTAACTAGGGATGAGTACCGGTATCCGTTGCCATAATGACATAAACGGTAGTAACCAGACCGAAAAGCAGCGCACATTTTGGTGCTTTTTTTCCCCTGAGATGTCACACACTTTGGATTCTAGCCAATCATTTTACCTTTCCAAGGATAGTAGGCGGGGCCAGGTATGTACGTTCTTTTAGAGCAGAGCTACAGATTAAAAATGCCCAAGGCGAAGCGGTCAAAAGTCTGGCTGTACTTCACAGCAAAAGATGCAAACTCAGCATCAACAAGTGCTTTAAGCTGATACTGTGATACTGTCAAAGGAGGTAACACCTCGAATCTGATGAAACACCTGGAGACGTATAGCATTTTGTTAAAAGCCGAGAAATGCGCCGTATTTGATAGCTTGCTGCGAGACCTCACACCGAGCGCATCTACTGCGGGTGTGGTGCCTGTTATCGGACCCGGAGTTAGCAACATCCCCCAAAAACACAAAGAGGAGAGTCCTGGCCCCTAGCCCTGCCAGTGTAGCAGAAATGATGACGGATGATGATGCAGCAGCAGCCGTTCTTCTCTGCGTGAGTAGCTAATTTACGTTGAGTAGGCTAACCACGTTATTACATTAATACACGTAAGGTGAACTAGCAAACATCATCATAGGTACATGCGGCTGTCTTCTTGTTTGATGGCAGATACTCCCTTCACCCTGGCCAAAAAGGCTAAAATGACCAAAGAAAAAGTGGGAAACAGCTGAACATGAGAGGTTTGTGTTTTTTTTCCATTGCTTAAGCACTGCTTCCAGCCAAGAGTGATGCCATATATGCCCCAAAACTGCAGAAAAAAAACATGAGAGGTTTTTGGACAAAGTTTGTGTTTTCCGTTCTTTAAGCACCGTTTAAGCACCGGCACCGTTTCAAAAGTACCGGTTTGGCACCGGTATTGGATAAAACCTAAACAATACCCATCCCTACTCTTAACGCATCGCTGCTGACCTACATTTTTAATCAGTGTCTTCACAATTACAAATGGTAATAAATCCGCGGACAGCACATCTACTGTGCATGTGGGGTCTCTTACCAGCTCATTAGCATGTTTGGACCAGGCCAGGTTGCAGACCTGAGAGCCGGTGTCCATGCACTGCAGCGGCTGCGATGTCAGGGTATTCCAAAATCTAATGCAGCGGTCGGCGGTGCCGCCGCCCGAGGCCAGCAGGCCGTGCTGATGGGGGGACCAGGCGATGGCTTTAACTGCAGCCAGGTGATCGATGTACGTCTGCATGGGACTGAGCGACGAGTGGTTCCACACCAACAGCTAAGACCACAAATCGAACACATCATCAGTGAGCAAAGCAAATCCGTACAGTCTTTGTGGTTGATTAAATATCAATATCATCATAAAAAACAAAACTACCTTGTTGTCATTTCCACCAGAGGCGAGCAGCTGATGGTCAGTGCTCCACTTCAAACCGCACACTTCCTGTCTATGTCCCTGCAGGCGCCTCTCTGACTGCAGCGGAGGCGTCCGCGCGTCTCGCTGGAGGATCATACGATCTCGGCTTCCCGAAGACAACTGGTCGGCGTTCCAAGCCAGAGCTCCTGTAATCAGAGTAACTTTAACTTAAGCCTCAGCTTAGACAGTCTTAGTTGCTCCGCTTGAATGACCTCCAAGATGTCTCAACTTTATCCTGGCTGATTTTTCAAGTATTCCTTTAGGATCATTTCTGAAGCCACGATCACACTAACTCACCAACTCTGGCTGTGTGGCCCTCCAAGGCAAAAAGCTTTTTGCCAGCAGCAGCATCCCAGATCTGAACATAGCCTTTGTGAGTTCCCACGGCTACAAGGTTACCCTAAAACAAAGTGCAAAGCATCTTCTTAATAACAAAAAACAACTAACAGGTTTCTTTGACAGTAGTCTGCTACGTGTACTTACCCTTTCAGACCATCCGACCGATGTGACAGAGTCGCCCTCTACTGACAAATCGCACAGTCTGGTCACCTGAGGACACTTAGCTAGTGAGTCACTGTTGCACAGCACAGCAACAACAAACAGAAATTTACACTCCAGTATCGGTACCTGGCTGGTGCATGCGCTCCACAGGTAAACACACGTGCCCAGCCCCACACTGAGCATATTGAGAGCCGACCAGTCCACCAGGTTAAGATAAAAGTCATCCTGCAGCTCTGGAGCATCCAGGACTTTAAAGGGAATCTTGGAGATCTTGCGAGTTGGCTTCCTTGGTGAACGCAACAACTTCTGACTGCAACAGGAAGTTCAGGTATAACGTGACTCCAAAGTGCAGGGATGATCTCAAACTTTAGAGCTCAAACAGCGCTCTTACCTTTTATTGCTGACGGGTGATAACGAGTAGGGAGAGACGTTGGCGCCGTCTTCTGATGACAAGCTTTTGGTGTTGAGCGAGTACTGAAAAGTAAAGGTGCATCATTAGAGCAAACAGAGGTCTGATCAGAGCACAAACATGGATGACCGAGAGAATCTGAGACTTCCATACAGAGAAGAGACTCCTCTTCTCGGGCGGGGACGATTGCAGACGTCTGTCCTCCGTCTGGGGATCTTGGATCTTTTCTATTCCTGCTCCCAACAGCTCATTCTTCAGCAAAGCAGAGTAGGCCAGCCCGTCTGCTACAGCGACGACAGCAGTGATATTTGATTCATGTGCAGGTATAAAAGAATAACAAGGAAACAGCAAAATTTAGACAATTTCAAAACATATTCACCTTTGATATTGTCAGAAGAGGCATCCTTTGTTTTTTTGTTCACAGTCGGTGACTTCTCATTTTCCTGCACATAAATCATAAAGATTATTGATCAATTTATAACATTTACACTGTAAATTATTTCACACAACAAACCAAGCAATCATCATTCAAGGGTTCGCCTTCATTTTTACCATTTTAAACATTTGGAAAACAAACATCACAACTTTAGAAAATATGAAACAGTAAATCTGAGTCTTCCCTCCATAACCCGAACCAGCCGACTTACACGACTATTTAATTTCCACTAATTCATGAAGTTGCTGTCAAAGCCCAGAGAGGAGCGACCTCACCAGCTGTGGACACTGAGACAGTTTCCCTACTGTCGGCTATTTTCGCTGCTTAAATAAAACACAGAAGTGCTCTGAGATGCTCTTTCAAGAATTTTAAAGACAAAGTGACAAAACAAAACAAAAAAAATTTCCACAACATCAGAATTAGAACTTGAACCACTGGGTGTGTCCACACAGCTCTCTTACAAAAACCCAAAACTTAAAACACAGCCTCACGTTGATCCTGTGAAAGTTGATATTCCAGTTTGCCCCCGCTCTGGTAGGTATGAATCGGTCTCCAAGCTTAGTGGGCGAGGACAGTGGTGAGCCGGCGGGTGTCCGACTGTTCTGCAGTTTCTGCAACACAAACATTTATCATTAAGTATGTAAGTTTATGAACACAGAGGTTTGTTAGTGATTACGTCATCTAAGATCTAACTTAATAATGTCACACATTCAGCACTGATGCACATCTTTATTAAGTTCCCATACTACAGCCAATGTGGTTACAATATCGGAGTAGATAAAAGAATAATTCTCTACAAGGAATAAATTAATAAAGCAAATTTCAAATCAGATGAAGGGATGGAAAAAAAGACACTTTATCATATTATTAATGATGAAAACTAGGAAGAGGAGGAGAAACTAAGCGAACGACTCACAAAGATGTCATTCTCGGTGTTAATTTGGCGTAGGAGGCGATGTTCATAGTCGGGATCCATTCTGGACCCTGAACCCTCAACCGCAGAGTGGGAGGACACAGCTGTGCAATACAAACAAGGGAGTTAATAAATAAACAAGCAGTTTAATCGAGACAATGTAAAAGTCATCCCATTGTGATAACACTTTCTTTGCAACCACAATCTTTGCCTAAAAGTTTTTATGGACCAAGTTTTGGATATATAAAATGAACGCTGTGAAATTTTTGTGTTTTAAGATATTTAGATTTTACAATAGTCCACCCCCATCATAAAAAATAAATCAAGATATGTAATTTGGAACCAACACATCAAAAAAATCTAAAGTTGAACAAAAATCAGGCAGTCCTACAGAGTACCATCTGAAAACTCTAGGATGGCGTTTTATTTGTATCACACTATGTGCTGACATTTTTGTTTTTGTCATATTTACTCAACCAGCATCACAGTTGAGTAAAAATATGGAGATTTTGATGAAGAATTTAAAGTTAAAAGTGTTTTACATGTTTTATTTTGCATTACTGTGAAGTTTGACTTTATACTGTTTGGAAATGATCACTCTTTTGCAACATGAATGTATTAGTTTGTGCTCAAACACGGGACTTCACAGGACCGCTTTGACACTTTTAAAGTACCCGTTCCTAACTAGTGGTTCATTTTTATGGTAAGAAAGCCCAAAGGATACATCAGACTTTTATCTTTAATACTTTTTGAGCTGTCCAAGTTCAAACATTGCCTCAGATTTCAAAGTGTGAACAAACCTGCTGGAAACCCCATTTTTCTAATAAAATTATCTAGAAAAGCATCTTATAAAAGTTTTAAACTTCACAGAAATCTGTATATATTAATACAATTTGGAGCATAAAACTTTTAGGTAAATCTGGGATGGTCGAGCAGGAGGACCATGAGAATTATATTGTGCCCACTTTTGTTGCTTTATGTCTGTGAAGGTTCTCAGTCATCGTAGTCTAAGGAGCTTGGAAAGAAAAGCGTCTGCACTTCTTTAAGTTGCTTGAAGTTCAGAACTGAAGAAGCTTCGCGGATGAGAGGTGAGACGTCTTCAAGCAACTTAAAGAAGTCCAGACGCTTTTCTTTCCAAGCTCCTTTGGCCTTTTGTTGCTTTGTTTCGTTTTTGTGGTCACATTTTAGGTGGACGCAGAAAATTAGAGTAAAGACGGGGTGTTTTTCTGATTTAAGTTTTAAAATGATAAAAGCAAGAAGTTGTTTTTTAAAAAAAAATGTTGTTAAGTCGCCATCTTGAAGTTGTAGCAGGCTAAAAGCAGCAGTTTCAGTGCTCACCTGCTAACTGTGCACTGCAAAAAAAATCGATTACTCAACTTTAAATAAGCAGAACATTTAGCCCCAACTACACCGAATCAGTGCTAGTTTCAAAAGCACTAATTACCTCAGAGTAACAGCACAACTCATTATTAACCAGTTACGAGAATCTAACATGCTTCCGAGATTCATTTGTAGCTAAATGTCTTCAAAGACGCTTATTTGTGCTAAATTAGAAGCAGCCTATGATAACTACCGTTAGCTTACTTAGCTAAGGGCTATCCGCTCATATTTGTCGGGACAGCATACCTAAAACGAGCCAACTCCGGCAGACCACCTCCGGACAGAAACAGCGGGGGCAGACGATCCGGACCGGCTATTTAAAACCATTCAGGCTCAGGTGCGGCTTGTTGTTTAGCTGAGGTCTACGTAACATTGCATTGTGGGAGTTTTGTGTCACTCCGGTGACGTACATCATAACACGGAAGTGTCCATATTTATTGCTGCAAGCAGGATGCTGTAAGGTGGGATACTGGAGCCAACTACCGGGAAAAAGAAGTGTTTTAAAAGTAGTGATCGTGGATAAAGACTGACACGGTTAGGATGTTATATTTATCCCAATATCTGTGCTACAGTTAAAGTGATGTCATAAATTAGTCTCACCAAATGGTCCAAAATATTAAAGGGGAAGCAGTTTAACATCAACATGAGTCGTGCTGGGAACTTCTGATGCAGCAGCTCAAACTTAAATAAAACCATTAAAAGCGAACACCTCCTGCCATTGTGTTTCAGTTACCTGTAATACCCACGTTTCAAGTATAGAGGGAGCACTCGACCCATAGCTGGATAGATGCTCACGGCATACATCTTTAGAAGAACAGAACAGAATAAATAGCCACTTTATTGTCATTCAGCACACACACCAGTTAGTGCACATCAGAATATCATTTTGGTGCTTTTATTCACCATTGATTGTACAATATAAATAACAAATAAATCTAAATCTAGGGTATGAAAAGAATCTATGCACACTTAAGAATATAAGAGAAATTTATATACATTATTTAAAAAAGAAAAGAAGAAAACTTGCACAGAATACTGGGAAAATAAAACAAAAAACATACGTTGCACAGCAAAAATAACAGTATTTAATAACTTAATAACTTCTGATATAATCCTGGCTGGACGTTTGACCACTCTTCCTGCATGGACCAAGCGTAGTCCACTTTCAGTAGGGTTGAGGTCGGGTCTTTGAGAAGGCCATTCCAGATGTTAATGTCAACCTACAACCAGTTTTGATGTGTGCTTTATATCACTGCTGTGTTTAAATACCCACTTGTGTCCCAGTTTCAACTGTCTGGATGTGGACTGGAGGTGAAGATTCCTCCTCTTCATTATTCCATCCACTTTTTGCAGTGTAGCAGTCCCACCCAGGGCACGGTAAATGGTAAATGGCCTGTATTTGTATAGCGCTTTTACTAGTCCCTAAGGACCCCAAAGGGCTTTTACACATCCAGTCATCCACCCATTCACACACACATTCACACACTGGTGATGGCAGCTGCATTGTAGCCACCCTGTTTGAATTTGTAATTCTTGGAATCTGCAGTTGTTTGGAGACGGCTCCAGAGACTTTTTTCCAACTTGTGTAAATGTACATTTCTTCTTTATAGATATTGACGGAGTTTTTTGGATTTTCACATTGTTCTGAGTATCAGTGAATCTACTGAGTGCTCTCAAGCAAATCCTTCTCATGCAGGCAACAAAAAACTACCAGCTGTAGTCGATCACGACCACCACAAAGAAGGTAATAGAAGTTCACCGTCTCTTTTTTTGTATCCACATGTCACAGTAAGCAAATGAAAGTATTTTATGCATTTTTAATAAAAGCCGATCACAAACCTCAGTAAAGTCAGTGGTTTCAGCTTTCAGCTAGATAAAGACAATGTTGGATAACACCTCCCACCCACTCCATGACATGTTGGTCAGTCACAGGAGCTCGTTCAGTGAGAGACTGAGATTACCGAAAAGCACCACTGAACGACACAGGAAATCATTCCTGCCTGTGGCCATCTCCCTGTACAACGCATCCACTTAACACACTGTTTGCTGCTACAACTACACATGTTTCTTTTCCAACTATTTATTTATAAGTGACTTATGTATGTATGTATGTATATATATGTATATATTGTACTATTCTTAGTTAGCGTATTGTCTGTCTTGTCTTAATGTTGGTTTAAAATGGAGCACTGTAACAAAAAATAATTTCCCCCAGGGATCAATAAAGTATTCTGATTCTGATTCTGAGGATCTACTTTCAAACTGTTTAGAGGAGGGATATTGGCTTTATTGGACAAAGAACGATGAATAAGGAGGAAAAGAGGAAGACCACAGAGAAGATCCATGGATGCAGCAAAGGTGGACATGCAGAGGGTTGGTGTGACAGAAGAGAATACCAGGGATCGAGTGAGCTGGAGGCAGATGATGTGCTGTGGTGATCCCTAAAGGGAGCAGCTGAAATAAGAAAGACAGGGTTCAGTGAGAAATCAGGGAATCAATAACAAAGTACGAGTACTCTGCTGGTCCTGCGCTGGGAAATTCAGCTGTAGAAATAAAAGCTTCAGCTATGATGATCTAACATTATGTTAAGAAGAAATATCCTCTCTGCCTTCATTTTTCCAGCACAAACCTGTAGTGTAACATCTTACTGAACAACAGTCAGTAAATTGGATGCTTAATATAAGGTGGGATTGTGTCTTCACTTTCTATTCGGGCTCATTGTCTGCTACAAACTCTGCTGAAACAAAGTAAGATCGCAGCTCTTCTGAGAAAAAAAATGCAGATGGAGTGACTCACAATGAAATATTTGATCATCTAATCAAATCTGAAGCCTGGTTTTGTTTTAAGAGAGTCTGGGTGTATTTTTAGACCCGACAGCTTGCGTGTCCCACTGTCCTGCTCTAGATGATATTGTAACAGGATTATAGAGTCATAAAGTGAGTGTGTGTGTGTTTGAATGTTGCATGCTCATCCAAACAGACTGCTGAAAGTACTTTTCTGCCATCGCCTCCCTCCATATAGTAAAGTGGCCTTTGAAATGCACAGCTAATGACCATGCAGCAGCAACAAAAGCCTGAGCACTGGGCCTTTAATGCTGCCAATTGTAGTGATGATAATCACACACTGAGCGCAGAGAGGGCTTCCCCCCCGTGAACTTCACTGTGTGTTTTCTGGTGAGTGGGCCTAAAGAAATTTACCACATCAGACACACAACGTAGTCCTGCAAGTGTGAACGAAGCATCGCATCACCCCACACACACACACACACACACACACACACACACACACACTCACTCACTCACTCACTCACTCACACTCTCTCTCTATCTATTTGTCCCCCTCAGACACACCCACACAGCACTGGCGCCAACAACTAAATCCCCCACCCCTTTTCCTCCCTCCCCCCGTTAGCTGACCTCTAATTATGTCATGCGAAAAAGCTGTGTCCCATTGAAAAGCTCCCTTAATCAAACCCAATTAATTCCGCTTTTTTCCCTTATTATCCTTTGCAAGAAACGCGTCTTTCCAATAAGACTGTTAACTCCAACCGTGGCGCTTTCAGATCTACTCGGGTGCAGGAGCAAAATAATAGACTGCACAATTAATCAATTAGTCATTAGGGATTCAGTTGTTCCTAATGAACACAGTTGCTGTGTAGAAGAGGGGCGTTAGAGATGCCTCAAAGTTCCTCGTCTTTCTGTTTGGAAATGTGTCTACAAGTTGAATTCTTTGACTTTCACCGCTGTACTGCACAAGAAAACACAACTGAAAGAACTTTATGAATTTTGTTACACTACTGATCACGTTGGCTTCAGTCATTTAATTGACTTCCTAATGTGTCACCTGTGTTCCTGGCAGTGTTGGTCAAGTTACTTGAAAAAAGAAATCAGTAACTACTTCCCCAAAAAAGTAATCCCATTACTTTACTGATTACTTATTTTCAAAAGTAATTAATTACTTAGTTACTTTTTAAAAACACGATTTACAACCTGAGTAGGTGATAAAGCGATAGATCTTTCAGCCCAATTCTACTTTTTCTGCATAATCCATCATACAAAATGTAATCAGATGGAAAAGTCTCTTTTTAAAACTTGTTTTATTAGTTTTAATCTTTTAACTTTATGCATCAAGCAAAAATTTAATTATATGCAACATTCTCTGACTGGAAGAAATTAGTTTAACATTTAAACCTATTTTCTGCACATTCCAGCACATAAAATAAAATATTTTTTGTGTTTACACTCAGTCTTTCAAATAGATGCAAGTAAAACACAGCAGAAAATAAATAAAGTCAAAGACTCAGCGGTCCTGTTGCTCTATTTTCACCTGTAAAGCAGGAGTGGGGTAGGCGGAGGTTTACCCTGGTGCAGGTGTGCCGCGGTCAGTGGAAGAATCCGCGAGTTTCTCTGTGAGTTTCCCATTACGTCGTAGCTACTCGGTGCTTGTTGGAAGTTTAGGGGTTTTTTCTCTGTAAAAAGAAGTTTTCTTCCCACGCACAGCGGACACTAATGTTTTTGTCACTCTTTATGGAATCAAACTCAAAGTAAGGTCAGTACTTCCACGCTTTAAACGCTGCACGCTCATACTCTCTCTGCACTCGAGATGTGATCCACTGTTGATCTGCACACAGCTGTTGTCACGAACGTCGCACTCGCTTACGTCACTGTCATGAGACGTTCTTGCAAAGAAATCACGGTTTTAGTAACGCAGCGTTCCTACGGGAAAGTAACGGTAATCTAATTACCGTTTTTGCAATAGTAATCCCTTACTTTACTCGTTACTTGAAAAAAGTAATCGGATAACGCGTTACTGCCCATCTCTGGTTCCTGGTAATTGGCTGGTAATCAGTGGTAATGCAGAGTTTCCATGATTAGGTCCCGAGACGTCAACTGGGACACAGAAGAGGACAGTAGGAGGCTTTATTTCACATTCTTTCAGTATGTAGAGGTGCAGGTTATACATATGGTAAAGCCTTTGTTAGCACAAAGCAGAGACTTCATATTTATTTATTTTATTATTAATAAATGCCACCTTTTTTTGCACCACTCGTGCCTCAAGACTTCTTCAAACATCTCTTAAATCTTTTTGGTAGCTGATATTAACAGCTGCCCCCTCTTTGGGGTCTCAGTGCGACACACCCCCCCATTACCACCTCCTTGGAATACCAGGTGCTGTAAGTTTAGGGGTGGGTGGAGCATCCTTGACTCCTCCAGTCCGCATGCCAAAGCATCCTTGGGTAAAGTGCAGTTGTCCCTGATGGGTTTGTGTGAGTGTGCATTTTACATCTCTTGCATTTAGGTAACTATGACAACAGATGTCATTGTTTATGTTTAATCAGCTTCCTTGTTGTGTAATGATCCAGAAGGATTTATTGTTCCAGGTATCAGGGAGAATTAAAGGTTGTGTTCCTGCTTCTTAATGCAACGCCACATTTGGTGATTTATTGTCTGACATCAAGCAATATGTGGACAAGACTGATTAATCACATGTCCAGATTATATTGGATAATGTTTTGGGTGAGCACATTCTTGTATGTAATACTGTGATGTATTTTTAAAAAGTTAATATTTTTATCAAATAAGACCAGAAGTAGTGGTTGAGTAAATGTTAGTAGCATTGGGACAGGAAAACGACCCTCTGCCAGAACCTTTTTCCTGCCGATCTGCTGCTCCTTTTCCCATGCTTTCCTTTGTGCCACTCACTGTGGCTCAACGCATGCCTACCCCAGCCCCCGGCTGTGACTGTAGCCCCGACCCGGCCCCAGCTGAGCAGTGCCAGCAGTCCAGCAGTTAGTTAGTATCCGCTCAGGCCCGGCTCGGCCTCGCCCGGCCCGGGTACTAATCCCTGGTCTGTCAGAGGACCCCACTCTGAACTCATCCTGCAACACAGGAAAACGCTCTAATTGGGGGATTTTCTACATCATTAACTCTGATGAGCACCCACCCCACCCCCTGTCTCCCCCTCTCCACTCTCCCTCTCTCTGCATGTCTCTCACACCCACACTTTTCTCCAACTTAATCTGGCTTCTTCACATTCTCGGCCTCTTTCATCCTTTCGGCAAAAGCTTGACTTTTTTTCCCCTTTTTCATTCAGGATGTGTTGTTTGCTTAATTATTCACATATGAGACCCTGACAGTAAAGTAAAAAGTGTGTAAATAGTGAAAGTCTTACCTGTGCACTTGTTATATTCACAAAAGAGCTAAAAGCCATTTCCACAGTTTGAGGTCCTGTATTACTTTTCTTGGGTAATCCTTTAAAGAAAAAGTACTTACTGACTTTTCAATACAAACTTTGTTCTGCACAAATTTTCCCTTTTAAGTAAAGTGCAAAACATCGTGTCACCACATTTTTTTTCTTATAAGGAGAATATGCTGGTGCTGAATGCTGGTGCTGAATGCCCAGAAGACAGTGGAGATTATTGTGGACTTCAGGAAGCACACAGCCCCACTCCCCCCCATCATCCTGACTGACACCCCCATCACCTCTGTGGACTCATTCCGCTTCCTGAGTACCACCATCACCCAGGACCTGAAGTGGGAGCCCACCATCACCTCCGTCATCAAGAAAGCCCAGCAGAGGATGTACTTCCTGAGGCAGCTGAAGAAATTCAACCTGCCAACACGGACGATGATGCAGTTCTACACTGCAATCATCGAATCCATCCTCACCTCCTCCATCACCGTGTGGTACGCTGGAGCCACTATCAGGGACAAACAGAGACTGCAGCGTGTTGTGCGCTCTGCTGAGAAGGTGATTGGCTGCAGACTCCCATCTCTGCAGGACCTGTACACCTCCAGGACATTGCGGCGTGCAGCTCGGATCTCAGCTGACCCTTCTCACCCTGGACACAGTCTGTTTGACCTGCTCCCCTCAGGCAGGAGGCTCCGGTCCATTCGCACCAGAACCTCTCGCCATAAGAACAGTTTCTTCCCCTCTGCTGTTGGACACATGAACAATAACCATATGACTGTACCCGCCACTAACACATGACCCTACGCTGTGTCACTGCATCATTCCATGTTTGGCACTGATCACCACCTGCACTCATGTATATATCTTTCTACGTAGCACTCTTAATTCTTATTCTCATGTATATATCTCATGTATAGCTCATGCACATATCTTTCTACGTAGCACTTTTAATTCTTATCCCTACTTTTATTTTTTCATGTCTATTTAAGTGCTATTTATGACAGTATGTTTGCACTGAAGCACCGCAGCAATTTCCTAATGTTGTAAACCTGCTCAACATTTGGCAATAAACCCCTTTCTGATTCTGATTCTGATGCTGGGATGAAATATCATGACATAAATATGCATATTAAAATGTTGTATCTGTGTATTGCACAGAAAAAACTGTATGCAACTTATTTTTAAAATCAGGATATCTTGCTGAGCTCTGTAACTTGGATCTAATTGCAACACATCTATTTTCATGTTAAGAATTTAAAAAGATCCTGCAAAAACGTCCATGCTTCATCCACTGGCTTATCCATATGGTCCTTGAAGTACGGTCTGCTCAGCCCTCCATCTGTCCAGGACAGTGTCTCACATGCTGAGGAGCCCAGCGAGCACGGCGGCACCGGCCCTCTGTGAACATGTGTTGCAGCGGCTGAACCTTGCAGCCTGCCTGCCTGCCAGCCTGCCTGCCTGCCTGGGGGCAATTAGGGAGCCGAGCCCTGTGGTCAGAGGCCCCCCTGGGAAGTCCTGATTGATTGGAGTCTCATCTTCCTAACAGGCTGGCATCCTGCCACAAACCCATGGAAAAGCAGAGAGGATTGAGAGGGGTAAAAAGAAAGAAAACCATGACAGAGAGACAAGGCGCACAAGTGTTTGCAGCAAAAAAAAAAGTCTCTGCTCATGTATGTCAGATGACAACGATTATACTGTAGTAATCTTGGATTGCTCTAGTAGTCTTAGGGAGGTTAAAAACCCCACAGTGACTGTGGGAATGAGTGCATAGGTCAACATGAAAGCACTGCAGTGAGAACGCAGAGATACAATTTCTATCAAACTATATTTATTTTCAGTAGATCTCCATTTGTTCCAGAATATGAACATCAACAATCCAGACAAAATCCAAAAGAAATAAAACAACGATATCACTAAGACAGACATAACTAGGGCATGTAAGACAATAAAAATAACTAAAACTAGTGCAATCTTGTCTGTTATCTAACCTTTGGCTTATTCTTGGCCCAAAACATTTATGCTGCAAACTAAATGTCCTGTTAACACATAAGATAATTCTGGTTTCCTGTGCTGTGTGAGGTCACCATCGTGTAAAACTACATGAAGACAGATGATGAACAGCGGCTGTAACATTACTTATCCCCTTTAGGTCGGACAAGAGTGAATTTCAAAAGTATCCAAAAAAAAGTGGGGTGTGACTTTGTAACAATCTGGGCAGAAATGAGTCTCCTTTTTTATTTTTAACAAAAGAAAAAACACATTTTATATAGAAACATAAAAAATGGGTTTCCAAAATTGCACTTTACGAGGACAGAGTTTTCTATCCCTCTTGTTCTGTTAAAAAGTCAAAAAATATATAAATTTCAACCTCCAAAGATTTGTTTGAGATGGTACCTGCACATGCAAAAACATTTCAGTGTCACAGTCTTATTTATTTACCTCTACTGTCCATATGAAGCATATTGTGCTCCAACTTTAAGATGATTGGGGCTTAACCCTGTAACAGATGGCATAAGACTAATATTGTGTCACTAATGACCAAAGCAGTAACAATCCATGTTTCCTCTTGTTTGAAAAAGAAAAAAAAAAAACTACAACAAAATGGTTACAAGGGCCTATTTAGTGCAGCCTGAGACCGTTTCTCCCCCTTCTGTTCGGGACAAAGAGGATGCACTTGGATCAATTGTGTCGAACAAAGACCGAACTATGTGGGGTGACGCATCACACAGGGCTCTTTCTGCTGCCCTGCACGTACACGCAGCCACCCAACAC
Source organism: Maylandia zebra (assembly GCF_041146795.1). Taxonomy (NCBI): domain Eukaryota; kingdom Metazoa; phylum Chordata; class Actinopteri; order Cichliformes; family Cichlidae; genus Maylandia; species Maylandia zebra. Next base: position 2,185,266 of record NC_135188.1, on the reverse strand, counting down.
TGAGCTGCCAACAGGTTTTCTCCTCCAACAGTCACTCAAGCAAAAAGAGGGCTACTCCGCTGACTAGCCTGCGTTTTTTTGTCTACTTCCTCTGCCTTTCTTCTGCTTCCTCCCTTCTTTAAAGCACAAGTCAGAAAAAATGTATCCGTGCAGAGATATTTTTGGTATATTCCCGGTCCCAGTTGAGGTGACCCTTTTCCCACCAGATGAAGATCTCTTAAAGAAGCTTCTCCTCACTGATCATCTTCTTCCAGTCACACCAAGATATCTAAAACATGGACTCGCGTATCTAAACTGCGTAGCAAGTAGAAACATAAATCATAGTACAGGTGGACATAAAACGAAAACCAGCTACACGGCTTTTATAATTAAACAGATTAGTGAGATGAGCAGTGACACTGTAGTGTGTCTTCATGCCTCGATGTCACATTAAACAGAGACCAAAGGTCCATTCACAAAGTCCTCTAAGACTCTGATTTGCAGACCCATGAAAATTCGACGGCTGGACTAATTAGTAAAAACACAAATGTGGTGTAAAAAAAAAAATTAGAAAAGAAAAGCATGAGAATGATATTTTGCTCGACTCAAATGATTTGGATAAATGAAAAGTGATGAATAAGAATTCCCGCATTTTGGCAGTTTTTAATGATATAGCGTGTCTTCACTGTTGGTGCACCCAAAGAGCTGCAGCAAGGGCTCAGGCATGAAACGTGCACTCAGAGCCTGTTTGTGACTCGGAAATACTTCTAGGTGTCATAAACCGTTTGTTTCACCAAGAAGACATTTGTTTTTAACGAACCCAAGGCAACAATAGACACCTAGAGATTGGACGAGCAAAACTATCGGAAACTTTTAACCCGCTGAAGGTTTCAGCTGTTTTTTAAGGGGGAAGAAGTAGAAAAGAAAAGAAAGTCTCCCCCCCAAACAAAAATTCTTACGTCCTCAGCTTTCACAGTTCAGAATCCACTTCTTTCACTTAGTGGCGTAGCACGTGACGTGTGTCACTTCCAGCATTGCTCACGTCGACCGCCGAGCTCGTTAGTCACATGGGTTGCCAGGTCTTGTCCATAGACTGGATGTGTTCCTTGGCTTTCATCCTCAGCGCAGCAATACTGGAGCTGCGCTGGTCCACATCCTCCAAAGGGTACTTTTCAGGGTATGGTGCTGGACACTGATAAGGAGGAGGAGCCATGCTCTGCATCCCTTGACCCATGGACGGATGGGGATGAGTGTGAGTGTGAGGGTGTGGATGAGGACCGTGAGGACCGTGAGGAGCGTGGGGGGTGGAGTTGAGGAAATGGTGGCTTGGGTAGCTGGGCTGGAGGCCTTGAGCTGGACCCATGAAGCCTGGGATACTGTGCACAGGTGTAGCACTGGACAGGGGAGAGGTCAGCCAGGGTTCCAAGGGGAGGGAGTTGGTCATTGGACCCATGCTGGTGTGAACCGGTGCCGGACGGTTGAAAGAGAGCATGGGTGAATCGTGGAGCTTCATGGTGCTGGCGTCCATTTTTTCCTGCCGGCGCCATTTAGCTCTGCGGTTCTGAAACCAGACCTGGAAGAAAATGACAGAAAAATAAGGTACGTGTAAATATGATGGAGTGCAGAGTTTTTCATTCTGGGTAGGGAAATATACTCGAATATACTCGACAACACTGGGGGAGTTTTTTGGATGAATACAGCCTTTCACGTAGTGTGAATATGAGATTTTATTCCAGAATAATGAGAATATCTCTAAGAAAACCCCAAAAACAAGACAGAAACGTTTGAAGTGCTTCTTAGCAATCTCTGAAATGGTGTTGCCTTTAATGCAGTTCACGTTACCTGAACTCTGACTTCGGGGAGGTTCACCTTCATGGCGAGCTCCTCGCGGCTGTACACGTCTGGGTAATGGGACTTTTCAAAGGCACGCTCCAGCTCGTGCAGCTGGTAGGTGGTGAAGGTGGTGCGGTTGCGCCTGTGTTTCTTCTTGGGCTGCTCATCCTTGCTTGGGTCCGGAGACTTGCCTTCATCGCTCTCTATACTCTTCCTCAGCTCGCTCAGTTCCTGATCACATTTGTTTGCAAATAAGCCGGAGTCTGTGGAAGAGCCCAGGAAAAAATATTGTGAGTTTTTATTTCCTCCACATGCTTTTTGACTGGACTAAGTGAATGAGAACTACAGTTTAGAGAGAAATACAAATGGAGAATGCAGTTTCCCACTTTCCAGTAGAGCAAACATTAGTTTGACACCTGCAACAATAGGCCACTGTAGGTCAGTGAAGCAAGCAATTCCCTGTACCTCAATGAAGCTCCAAAACATTCCTAATCGGATTTAGGAAGCTTTTTCCAGTGTTTACTTTTCTTCAAAGTTAAAAGGTCTTTAAAAAGAAATTTGAAAACCACAGTTTTTATCACCACGCTCAACAGCCACTCTTAGATTGTTACCATTTTTGGCTAAGCTCACAGCAGATCTGAAAGAATCTATTTCCCCCGTGCAGGAGAGCCAAAGCACGGAAACGTCCTGAGTTCTGTCCGTCTTTAGGATCACAGATTACTGACAAGCTGGTGTTTACAGACACTACAAAGCTTTCACTGCCACTGTTCCTCCTCATAACCCTCCCCGTCAAATGATTCCTCTCTCAATTCTTCTTCCTCAGCTCTATTTCTAATCGAATCAACGTGCATATTCATCAACAGTATACAGAAACATGGGAGAGGCCACAGGGGAAAACAGGGAGGTGTAACCAGACCAGCCAGCAAACTGATTTAGCTAAACAAAGTACAGAGATGATGATCCAGGAATAAAATAATCTACTCGAGTTAAGAGTTAATAAGTGCCAAGCTTGGATCTGACTCGAAGACTTAATTTCATTCAGGATGTTAGATAAGTTGCAAATCACAGACAGTGGGTTAAGCTGATTTTAATTAAGGGCTAATTTTGTATTTAGGTAAACAATAGAAACATCAGTATCATCAGTATCTCTTACACCAACTAACATATAGTGAGACGAGCAAAAATCTCGTTTTTTTATGAGCTTTCAAAGCATTTCTGTTATATTCAGCAGTTACTCTACAGAGCAGCACAGGTGTTTATCTAAACATAAAACTGTTCAAAAAGAGTTATAAAAATATGATCTTCTCGATCTATAAAGAAAAGGAAAATATTTAAATTAAGTGAATGTCTCTATTTAAAAACAAACAAACAAAAAATTCATGATGTGATATTATAGTATATAGTATATCAGAAATCTGTTCACTATTTTTATTACAAATTATATCAGTAAGGAAGCTGACTAAATATTCACTGATAATTTATGGGACAGGGGTGGGATTAAATAAGTGTATACTTCTTCCCACTCCCTTTCAACATGTAAATTAATCAGAATGTTTTTTTGTATGTAATTTGTATAGTATATATATTTTTTTTCTCTCATTTCTTTTCTAAATGTACTTGTATATTGTTCACATGTTGAAATAAATTACCAATCAATCAATCAATCAATCAATCAATCTAAAAGTGTAAAGGTGATGGCTGACATTCGCCATATTTTTGCTCTGTTTTGGTCTCTATCAGCCCTCTAAGGAAGTATTCAGCTCTTTGCTTTAACAGATGTAACTGTAACAGATTAACTGTAACAAATGTAACTGTATCAAATGTAACTAACAGATGTAACTGTATCAAATGTAACTGTAACAAATGTAACTGTAACAAATGTAACTGTATCAAATGTAACTGTAAAAGATGTAACTGTAAAAGATGTAACTGTAACAGATGTAAATGTATCAAATGTAACTGTAACAAATGTAACTGTATCAAATGTAACTGTAACAGATGTAACTGTATCAGATGTAACTGTAACAAATGTAACTGTAACAGATGTAAATGTATCAAATGTAATTGTAACAAATGTAACTGTATCAAATGTAACTGTAACAGATGTAACTGTATCAAATGTAACTGTAACAAATGTAACTGTAACAAATGTAACTGTAAAAGATGTAACTGTAAAAGATGTAACTGTAACAGATGTAAATGTATCAAATGTAACTGTAACAAATGTAACTGTATCAAATGTAACTGTAATAGATGTAACTGTAACAGATGTAACTGTATCAGATGTAACTGTAACAAATGTAACTGTAACAGATGTAAATGTATCAAATGTAATTGTAACAAATGTAACTGTATCAAATGTAACTGTAACAGATGTAACTGTATCAGATGTAACTGTAACAGATGTAACTGTATTCTGACTGCAGATATTTTTCAGGTTTCTCAGGCTGAGAGATGTGAGGGCTAGACCCCGATCTCAATGAGACTTCTTCTTCTCTGATTTAATAACGACAGTTCAAGACTTTAAAGAGCAGGAAAAGGTCATTTCAAATCTCGGGGTCATTTAAAAACGCCGTCATCGCACGACCAGCTCAGACCGTGTGGTTTACAATAGTCTCGGCTGTGTTAGCAGCAGAGAGTGCATCACAGGTGAGGCAGTCTTATCGGCTGCGTGTGTTTGTGAAGAATTGATTTATAGTCCCAATTTTTTTGACTTCCTAAAAGCTGATATTGGTACGAGTCCTCATCGCTCATCAGTGCAGCTCCAAACCAAAACAGTCATGTTTAAAGGCAGGAAGTGAAATAAGGGACTGAAGCTACAGGTCATAACATGTTCAGGAATACACTTTTATGTTGAATGACATTTCAGAGCTTCAGCAGACTGTGTACGAATCTGAATGCTAGCTTGTTTCTGTTAATGGGATGCGGTGATGGAGATGAAGGAGGGGGTCGACTGTGGTCTTTCTGCTGGAGAAACGGGAGCCGAGGCAAAAGCAAAGCAGGGTTTTGGGGTTCATTTATCCACCTCTCATTAAGCAGCTATGACAAAGACCAGGCTCCGACAAAGGCAGAGGTCAGGCCTGGTTCAGTGACCAGCTCTTGGCCTGTCAGCCCATCACAGCCACTGGTCTGAAGCCTCCCTACTGTTTATCAGCCAGCAGAACATCTCAGCACGGAGAGGAGAGGGGGGTGGCCCGACTGACACCGAACACAGAGAAGCTGCTCGGTCAGGAGGAACTGGGCTGACTTCACACAGGATGGAGTGATGTCATTGGTGTTGATGGATGTTAATGCACTGAAACCAAACTGCATCTGAGTCACTTAAAAGCAGTGTTTCTGCTTCGTCTCCGGTTCACAGGAACAACTTTTTCTCTTGTTCCTGCCACAAAATCACCAACCACCTGCCTGATCCTGTGTGTGAAAATAGCTTCAGATTAAACATGATTCAATTTGATTCTAGGAGCGAACGATAACAATAAAGAGCGATTGGACTACGGTACAATCTAATCTGCACAGAAGAGAAGATTAGGGGAATTCCACAAGGGGATGGGATTGGTCTTGGGGACATAAACCCCCTACACCATCTTGTCCTGTGATTTATCTCTCAATCTCAGTCCACACGGTGGAGTTAATGCAGCTTTACATGCCAACGGTGTTTAATGCACTGATTTCGAATCGGTGCGTGAGAGGTTTTCATGCAAAGGTGGAATAACCTCATTTAAAGTGATCAGACTTTTGACGATAGGCTGTTGAAATAATACGAGCTGTAATTATAACTGAATGTCACAGATTTGAAGCTGCTTTTGTTACTCATTTTGTGTATTTTGTGTGTGTGAGAGTTGAAAATCAGATTTTGGTTTTAGTAGATTCTTACACCAGATTCTAAATCTCAGGTCAAAATAAAGGCCTGGGTGTTTGTGTGATGTCCTTTAAGTGGCTGTTTTTATCTAATTGTGTTTTAAAATGTTTGCTTCACTTGTTATTTATGTCATTTGATCTGTTTCCTGTTTTTTACCACAACTGCCGACAAAACAGTCACGTCACGAAGCTTGACTGGTTTATTCTGGTTCCTGAGCAAGGTTTGGACTATAAAAGGCTCGAACTGTGTTTGTGGTCAGATAATATCCTGTTCAGCTATCTGGTAGTATAAAAACATATTATGTTTGCCCAGCAGCATCAATAACTTCAGTCTACCTATGTTCTGCATTACATCATTCAAATCCTTAAAGTTAGAAAAAGCAAAGATCACTTCAGTCCAGCAGTGCTGCTGCTGCTGTATAATCAATATCTCTGACCATCTCTATGCTTTGAGGCTTTGATGATTCACCCTCAGTAACAAACTCTGCAGCAGCTGATCCATACTGCTCAAAGAGTTCACAAAATTTAATGAAAAAAAATCATCTTAAAAGGTGGTGCTACTCTTACAAAATCAGCTTTGCCAGGATGGAGAGCAACAGCCGGACTCACCGTGGTACTGCTGCTGCTCTGTGCCGCTGCTGCTTCTCAGAGAGGAAAGGTGCCCGCTGTAGGACGGGTGCGACGAGGGCTCCAGCTGCTTCCCGGTCTCCGCCAGGCTGTCTATGTTCACTTTGTGGGGTCCGGGGGTCGTGGCGGGACTTAGCAAGGGGTCCTGCTCTTTGCTGAAACCCAGGATGACATCGATGCTGTGGACGCGGCCTCCCACTGCAACGCCCCCACCTTTACCCAGTTCGTGGAAATTGCTGGGCGAGAGACAGCTGTCGTCCACCATGCTCATGGTATCCAGCGATAAATGCATTCGAGCGTCTGGGCAATCACCTGGGCCTGGGGTCGAGGGAAGATGTTTGGGTGAGGCTACGCAGACGCAGATCACTAGGTCACCTAGGATGACTGTTATCCACCTAAACCTGATTATCTTCTTCGGAGGCCCAGAGGGTCAGAACCCCGTAGACTCTGAGTGTTCCAACAAACCACTAATAAGATTGTGACTATGGGTCAACTTCACACACAAAGAGGCTTTTTTATAAAACGTTTTACTGCTGGACTTAATTTTATGGAAACTCAGGCTAACATTTTTAAACGTAGTCACATTTTGGGTGAATCTTTGGACTAACGTGCACTTTTCCTGACAAATAAGTCATGAAGTTGTTGGATTTCCAGCAAATGATTCTGTGTTTGTTACATAAGAAGTAAATAATTAGAGCCGAATGAGACCGTGGCAGTGCTTACCTCTTGGAAGTAAATATGCTGAAGTACTGAAGTTACTGATGCCAGTGCTCCACCTGTTCCTCTCAGCAGCTCTCCCTCCAACTTCACTCTTCCCAGATCCGCTATGTGCACCGCCTGCAGTCGCTCAGCTGGCGTTGATTGCCTAGCATTTCTCTAAATATATTCGCTTTGTGTGACAAACAGCCCCAAACAGATGCACTCCAATGGTAAAGAGCATTTAGTAGCTGAGTTCAGACGCTATCCACTCCAGCTCAGAGAGGAGAGTGGGAGAGGAGTGAGCCGGAGAGAGAGAGGTGGACAAAGCTGAGGCGGCGTAGGAGGTGAAACGAGGGGATTAGGAGAGGGCTGTTAATTGCAATCCTTCCCCTTTAAGAGTGATTGGCGGCTGTTTTCTGCTTAAGAAACTGTTTTAAATGTCATTTTCATTTACCCCCGACGGAGAAGGCCCGGCTAACGAAGCCCGGACGAGACTTTCTTTCATAAATTTATTGTTTTAAAGACAAAAGAATCGCTCAAAGTTTTCACTAATCACTGCCGGGACCCCTTTGTGTGAAAATACTGCAAGAAAGGAAAAGGTGAAATTGTAATGCACACAATAGAACAACAACAAAAAGAAAACAATTTACCGCGGGGTTTATTTTGTGTAATAAAAATGTAAAATACAACATGTATGTTCTGTGTTGGTTCTCTGTCAGATTTGCAGGGAAGTTGTGCTACTACTAGTTTTATTAACTACAAACTAAAAAGCAAAGTGCAACAACGTAACCACTGATGTACTCAAAATATATCATTTTAAACAGATCAGGCTTGATGCATATAATTATTTACCATCTTAATTTCTGATTTTTCTACTTTATATGCACTGTTTTTATTCCGTTATTAGACATAAACTTTTATTATCGGCAGCCTGCGATATTTAAACCTTTAATTCTCCTTTTATTGTTCTGTCATTTCAGTTTTGTTTTATTTGCATATAAAGCAAGTTTGCATGAACCACCCACTAAAAGAGATTAATGGAAGCCAGTCAGTTGTTTAAATGGATTAAAAAGAGAGCTAATGTTTTATAGTGTGGTTTAAATTAATGGTAACATTTGTATATTTATTTATTTTTGTTTGTCTGATAACATTTATTTAAAAAATAAATCGGACATTTCAAACAGTTACTCGCTACTTGAGTAGTCTTTTCGCCAAGTACTTTTTTACTCTTACTTGAGTAACTTTTTTGACGACTACTTTTCACTTTTACTTGAGTAATAATATTTTAAAGTAATGCTACTCTTACTTGAGTACAATTTTTGGATACTCGACCCACCTCTGGGTTTAATGGCTCCACAGTTAATCAAATCAGTCAAAATAAGACATCATCCATCAGCTCAAAGATAACTGTAACAAAGACAAGAACTGCCTTGGCTTTGGAAAACCCACTAAATATATTTCAAATATGCTTAAACAGTGGAATAGGTGACAGAAAAATACCTGTGGTGACACAGAACATCTACACAATCTCTGATTAAAAATGCCACGTCCATTTAAGACCATAGATTCAAACTATTTCATAGAAGCAGAAAAAAAACGTAAAGGGACATTATCACCTCAGGGTTATTTCATTTGACTGAGTGGTGTTTCTCAAGAGACCGCAGCGCAAAAGGCTGAGAGGTAGGGCACAGAGTTTGAAGGCCACAGACCTCAAAGTTGACCCTGGCTTAGCGTCACAGAAATTAGCACCGACTCTAAAGACGCTAAAGAGATTTCCTCTGACCTCAGACATATCTCAAAATAAAGACAGATACAGATAAACGCACAATTGAATCTAAAACTTGGACCTTCCTCAGATTCGTGTTGACACAGCTCTGACGAGAGATCAAAATGCAAATTTGTTTTTTGAGAAGAAACTGTCCCGTGATCATTTCAAATTCCTCGTCACAGTCTTTTTGTTTTTATGTTACACTTCTGTGCTACAAAGGACTGTATTTTTTCTGCACATGCCCCGCAGTAAAATAGCATCTTTTCATTCACCCACTCATACAATCACATTCACACACTCACTCAAATGCATCAGGGGAAACGTAGGGTTCAGCATTTTGCCCGAGGATGCAGATTGGAGGAGCCGGGAATCAAACCTTCCAATTATAATTAGACGACCTACTCCACCTCCTGAGCTACAGCTCCTATTTAGGATGTTAAACACTCAATAACTCCCCTCAAATGATTTAAAACTAAAGTAACCAGCGAAAGAAAACGTAAGGAGTACAAAGTAAAGATATATGCCTTAAAATGAAGGAGCTAAGAGTAAAAATAAACACTCAAGTAAATCATGGGCACTGGAAA